>NW_027522759.1:0-292851 GCF_052094955.1 Ictidomys tridecemlineatus
GATCTCCACTGTATTTGTTGAACATATTAGTGAGAGTCTGGCCTTACTAAATGTGAAAATGCGGTACAGCATATCTGTGATAATTGAAGTGGCATGGTGCTGGTATAAGTATTGAAGGCTAATGGAAAAGAATAAAGGCCCAGCAGTAGATTAGAGGGGATTTAATATGTAATTACAGTAGTATTTTTATTCACTGGAATAAGCTAGAGAGTCCATTGTCTTAGAACAAATGCCTGACTACTTACAGAGGTATAAAGCTGTATTCTTGCCCACTCCTTACATCAAAATTAATTCTACATGATCTAAAGGTTTAAACAAAAAGGAGAGAAAGAAAGAGAAAGTAATGGAAAGAAAACTTAAAAAATATATTTTCGGTAAAATGGCTTTTGGAATTATATTCATAAATTTAGAGATTATGAAGGAAAACCCTGCATACATTTTATACTTGTAGATTAAATACTTCTGCAGAGTGGAAAATGTCATAAACACATCAAAATATAAACAATAAACTGGGGAAATATTTGTAAAGCATATGACAGAGAATTAATTTATTGTATATGCAGTTCTTACAAATTAATAGCATAAGATGAAAAACCAAAGAGAAAAGTGATCAAACAATATAGACAGTTCACCAAAAAGAGCAAAATAGAAACTGACGAGTTTCTGTCTCCTTGTATAAAGTAACAAAAACTAAGATACCACTTTTATCTGTAAGACTGGCAAAAATGGAAGAGTTTAATAGAATCCAGTATTGAAGTAAAATGTATTTCTTATGGTAGACTTTTTCTTTTCTTTTAAAGAAAGCAACAGCATAGCAATCTAAATCTGAAATATATTTAGCCCCAATATTCCATTTCAAAATACTTATCCTACAGTCCACTTGCCAGACTCTATGCATAAATGATTCTATTTCTATTCTTAAATTTATATTTTTTTATTTTCTGAACTTACAGCATACATTTTTTTATATGTTATGGTTTGGCTATGAAGTGTCTCCAAAAAGCTCATGTGTGAGACAATGCAAAGAAAGTTTGGTGGAGAAACTGATTGAGTTATATCCTTAACCAAGTTAATGAATTAATCAATTCCTAATGGGATTAACTGAGTGGTCACTGGAGGCAGGTGGGGTGCGGCTGGAGGAAGTGGTTCATTGGGGGCATAGCTATGGGATACATATTTTGTATCTGTAGCGTGAAGCCTCTCTCTGCTTCCTGATCATCATGTGAGCTGCTTCCCTCTTCCACACGCTTTCATCATGATGTCCTGCCTCGCCAAAAGCCCTGAGGAATGGAGATTGCTCTCTATGAGACCTCTGAACCTTTGAACCCCTAAATAAACCTTTCCTCCTCTATAATTGTGCTGGTGGGTTCTTTTAGTCATAGCAGTGAAAAAGCTGACTGAAACAGTATATAAATGAATGACTATTTACAGTTGTCTCTGATAAAGAACGAGAGATAGAGAAGGATTTAAATATTTTTTAACTTTATATCAGTTTATATTTCTATAATGCTTGGCAATTACTATGATTGGGTAAGTTAAACTTTTAAATTGCATTAAAATTTAACAATAAATGACAGTGTCTTAAAGTGCCTTCTTAAAAGAATTGTAGAAACTGATAATAGGGTTAAAGTATGTATAAGAAAAGCTCAAGTTCATCTTCTTTCCAAAATTGAGAATAATGGCTAAAAACAAGTAAGATAATATATACATATGACCTTTTAAAAAGTAATAAAATGTCATAACAAAAATGACAGTTTCTGCAGTTTGTGGAAATCATACCCTTTACTTACTATTTTAATATCCCAAAGGTTTCTTCTGTTTAAGAGAAAATGGAATTGATATTTTATATTCAGTTATGAAGAACCAAAGACTTTTTCCTTTATGAATTTCTTCACACACAAGGTATTTTTATGCATGCTAGTTACTAAAGAGCAGCAGGACAAACTATCATTTACACAAACCCTGAGTGATTGAAAAAGTAGATTTCCTATTAATATGTTATGCCAGTGTACAGGATTATTCATTATTATTTGTGAACATACTTATTCAAGAAATCACAAAAGTTTTAAAGGAGGCTGTTTTAAGTCACGAACCTTAAAGTCATAGGTAAAGAACACAAAGGAAAAATATTGCAAAACCAGCAGCAGTAAGTCGGTAACCACTTACCCACCCTCCCCAAAATTGGATAAATAGAACACCATTCTCTAGAATTTAAAGATCCTTTTTCAGAATCCTCCAAGTTTGAATCCATTTCCCTGGAAGTCCAAATCTTAACCCATAAACTCCTGAGCTAATTCTCATTTCACCAGTACACAGCCCACTATTCTCAGGTCAACTCCTCACGCACACCTGTCTGTTATGACCAACACACCCCATGCTCCCCAACTTCCTGTGCTTCCAGCATGTACTGCCAGAGCATCAAGTTCAGATTAGAAAGTAAAATTTAAAATATGCAAAGTTAGCCATGACCAACCTTCACTTTTGAAGGGACTTTTAATACCTTGAGTACTATTGAGGTACAATGTTTAGATTGTGCATTCATTGGCAGTTTACATGTATGTGTGTCTGGGTATGTTTTAGTTAATCATGTGCGGGACTTCTCAGAAAACTTTAACATTTTATTACTTTTACATTTGTCTTTCTAAATAAAAAATTGTAAAGGTATATATTTTTATTACGCTGGTGTTTCCTGGAAACATTGTTCAGAAGACTTAACAGTTCCAAATATGTAGTGCATGGTAGCAAATATTCTCAGTCTTAAAAGACACTTCACCCCCCCCCCCCGTGAAATGAATGTATTAAAAACAGGAAAATAATTAGAATTTAATACCAGCTACCATACTTAGTATCCTCTTAATTGCTGAAGTAAATAAAAGTAGGCATATTAACTGCAAAAGGAGAATGATTTCACAGAACTAAAACCATGACTAATGTACTGAGAATGAAAACAAAGACTAAAGCCTCAGATTAAATTCTTTTCATTTCCATTGTCTCCATGTACCATAAAATTGTGCTTAGAGAGGTAAAAGCATCTGTCCACAAATAAAGCATATTAGTAGTAGAAACTAAATAGTACTTAGACTTTATTAGTTGAATTAGTTAGAATCATTATTCTTGAAGTTGATAAAGCTGTGGTATTGAATATTCTCAGCAAATATTAAATGGAGAAAAGTCTGACCAAGAAAAGAATAGGTTCTTCACCTTGATTGATAACTCATAACAACCTAGGGGAAGTGGTCAAATTCTTTTAAAAAATTTTAATTGATGAATAAAAATTGCATATATTTGTGGACAACATGATGTTTTGATATACATCATCAAATGATTAAATCAGGCCACGTCTCACATACACATTGCATCACACACTAATGATTTTTGTGGTGCAAAACTTAAAATCTTTTGGCAGTTTTCAAGTATGAAATACATGGATACTATCAATAGTCTACACTAGATCACTTGAACTTGTTTTTGCAATCTATCCAAAATCTCTTATATTTTGACCAACAGATAATGATGGTCAGGATCACACCTAATATGGCTTTATTTTTTTAAAAAAAACTACATAATTTCATTCTAGAAAACAGTGACAATTCCTGATTCTATTTGGCAGTATATTTTGTTGTGTTTTGTTTCGCCTTTGAACAGCAACATTTCTTAGATGCTATTAGAAGAACAAAGTTCCTTTACTGTTCACTGCATTCCAGGACTCCCAAAACCCTGATTTGGCGACAGTGGAGGATGGCAACAAGGCCCCCATGACCAAACATGATTCCTGGATTAGAAACAAACTGAAACAGTTTCAAATGACAAAGATTGGTACTGACTTGGTTCATGGTGTTTCCAAAATAAATATATATATATATATAATAGCATAATACCAAGCTTATTAGACAAGCTACTTTTTCAAAGGAGAAGGTTTAAAATAAAAATTTTAACCAATGGGGTAAGATAATCCAAACCACCACCATCTCACTAACCTACATCTATGAACACATTCATGAGTAGAAATACAGAGAGCTCAACAAGAGTTCCAGAGATTACATACCTGAATAAGAATAGGGGGAAAAAAAGGAGTTGTAAGGAAAAAGTCAAAGAAAATGCTATTGTGGGAGAGAAAGCACAAGGGCGATTGAATTTAATACCCTTCAAGTATATTTAGAGGCAGTTCAATAGAGCTGCTGACCAGCTGTTTATAATCTTCCTCCAAACCATAACCTGAAACAGGTCAAATTGTAATATAACAGGTTTAGATCAAGGAAAAGATGAGGACAGCAGAGAAGGAGCAAAGCAGTTATTCTCAGATAATATCTGAAGAGCTCAAACTCCTAAGTATGTGCTTATTTAATTTTTTTTTTTTTTTTTTTTTTTTTTGCTCATAAAGGTCTGGTCACTTGTAAAAACCCTTTTTTTCTCACTCATTACATATTCTCATGCTTTAAAAATACTGAAAAATTAATGAATTAAAACTTGCAAGTAGATTACAAATATCCCTATTACATGGATACACTCAAAGCAAGAGGGAGAGGCATTCTAATTAAGAACTTGGGTTATGCAGTCAGACATCCCTAGATTTAAATCCTAACTTTCAACCTGTGTGACTGCATGCTTAGTTCCTTTAATCTTTAGACTGCTCATGAGCAAAATAGTTATTGAAACATGACAAATTGGTCATTTTGAGGATAGAGAAGATAATGTATGTTAAGTGGCTGATGTACATTTTAATAAATTTAATAGTGAATAGTAGGAGTATGACCATACCTTGTAGCAGTGAAGTTGGTTCATTGTACTCTATCGTGCTATGACTTGATAACATCACAAATTTGTATATTAGACAATGATAACCTTTAAAGTAAGGCAGCCAAAATTTACACGGAGGGGTCATTTCACCTAACACTCTGCCAAACCTTATACTTGTTCACTTTATAAGTATCCTTGCATGGTTAAAATAAGTGGTATAAAATTTCTCAAAATATTAGTACCTGAGGTCTGTGAGTGTTGCATCACCAAAGGTGACACAAAGCATGGACACTGGAAAGCAGGTCCCACAGAAAAGACTAGCATCAGGACAGCAGTAGACTGAAAAGGAAAGAAGCAAGATCAAGAAAGTAAGGAGTATGAACCTCCTTGCAGAAGATTAGCTGGCAAAGATTTTCTCCCATTCTGTAGCCTTTCTCTTCATATTCTTAACTAATAACGAGAATATATAAAGAACTCAAAACTCTTGACACACGAAACAAACCGAATCAATAAATGAACACGAACTAAAAAGACATTTTTTTGAAAGAAAAAATAGGTAACAAATATATTTAAAAAAATGTTTAATATCTTTAGCCATCAGGGAGATGCAAATCAAAACTACACTGAGATTTCATCTCATTCCAGTTAAAAGGACAATCATCAAAAATACATTGCTGGTGAAGCTGTGGGGGAAAATTCATTTATTGTTGGTCGAGACTACAAATTACTGCAACGAATATGGAAAGCAGTATGGAGATTCTTCTAAAGATTAGGAATGGATGCACCATATGACCCATCTCTCGCACTCCTTGTTATTTATCCAAAACAACTAAAGTCAGCATACTATAGTGATACATGCATACCAATATTTTTGGCAGCACAATTTAAAATAGCCAAGTCATGGAATGAGACTAGGTGTCCCTCAATAGATGATTGGATGAAGAAAACACACAAAATAGAGTTTTACTCAACCATAAAGAAGAATAAAATTGTCATTTTCTGGTAAATGGAAGAACTGAAGAAAATCATGCTGAGTAAAATAAGCCATACTCAGAAAGTCAAGGGTTGAATGCTTTTCCTTATATGAGGAAACTAGAAAGAAATAAGGAATTAAAAAAAATCAGAGGATGTTGGGAAGCTCATGAAAATAGAAGAGAGAACACTGGAGTAGAGGAAGGAGGACAGGTGAGGAAGAAATGGAAAAGTTTTACTCCCTAGGAATGGTTGAATGAAATCATGTTATATGCATGTATGAATATCACAATTAAAAATAAAGCAATAATAAATAACAAACTACCTAATGAAATATTCAAAAATCATTTTTTTTAAAAGAGGACAAAGATAAGAGAAGGTCATTGTAGATCTCATGCAGATCAGGATGACTGGGAAGAGTAAAGTGGGAATATTGGACACAAGATCAGCCAAACAGTCCACAACCAGAACACAAAAAGACAAGGGAGGGCAAACCACAGAAGCAGAGGTCCTTGGAGCACATCCTGGAACAAAAAGAATGTGTTGGCCCTTCTTCTCAGCTGCCTCATTCTGCTCTTGCTCTGTGACAGTGGTGCTTTAGTGACTCAGCTTTGGATGACTGCCACTGGTGAAATTAGAGCCCATGTCTAGGTGGCAAATGGGAGCTGGACAGCTCTCTGGCAAGAGCTACTTCTTGACATAAAGTAATAATGAGTTTCTTAGGCCCTTGGGATGGGTTGCTTGGGGTTTTGATACATGAGGTGTTGATATAGTGCTTTAATTTATTATTAATACTTTATTTTAACTTGTGGTTTGTAAATAGTGCCTTTGCAAAGACCACTTAAATCATGAAGCTGATCTTCATAAATAATTTATTATGGAAATAAGTGATTTCTAGAGGGGATTGCCTATTAGTAATCAACCTGACATAGGCAGCTTCTTTATCTGCCAGTCTGCTAAATTGAATGTGTTGTTTAATTATTATGAAGGTGTTAACGGAACTAGACTTCCTTTTCCTGACAGACACAGAAAAACATATGGCATGTTTTTCTATATTTACAATACACTTCATATTTAAAATAAACTGTACAATGATTTTTTTGTCATTAATTATGTAATCCAAAGTAAACATTTATGTCAAAGAAACTCTTCTGAATGTACCATAATCAAATTAGAGGTGATTTGCTTTATGGTCATACATGAAGATAAAGTATTTTATTCAAAGTAGCTTTTACACTCAGCAATTATTTTTAATTAATTAGAATTCCACACTCAAATTGATCATATCCATGAAATTAAGACTCCCTAGACCATACAGTTACTTGTACTTCCATAGTATGCACATGTATATTTCTGTACTGTTTGTACCTGGAATTTTTTTCCACTTAAATATTCTGATAAATTTATTTAAAATTGTCTAGAGCAGTAGCTCTCAGAGTTGTCCTTAAATTAGTAGCATCAGCCTCACCTGGGAACTTGTTAGAAATAAAAAATTTAACACCCACTCCAGGCCTACAGGATCAGAATTTTGTAGAGGGGACACAGCTGTCTGTGTTTCAACATAATCTCCAGGTGAATCTAATGCACACCACAGTTTGAGAACCACTGACACAGTGGATCAATTAGTGGTTTTACTTGTGTATCTTATGTGAATAGTTCATTTATTTAATGAACATAATATAATTTATGTGACTTGGTAGACTCTATGAAAAACACCCAAGATATTAGTTACAATGTTCTTCTTCAAGAAGCTATCTGAGATGCCAACTCACAAATGCACAGTTAAATAATATTACAAGTTTAATATTTGCCACAGTGTAGTGTATGATGAATTGCAAAATTAGAAAGATCGTATACTGTTGTCATTATACTGCAGTGGTTAAGAGTCAGTCTCCAGAGATAGAATGACATCATTCAAATCCCGGTTCAGTCATTAATAGGTGCCTACCTTGGGGGATTATTGTGAGGCTAAGGAGTTAGAACAGTGCATGTCACATGATGAAAGCAATGTGTGAACTATTATTATTTTAATATTAAGTTCCATCACAGTTCAAGTTTCTTGTTTATTTTGTTTTTTAGCAGAAAGAATCGGGATGACTTACAGACAAGATATTATTGTATATGGACCTTGAAATATGAGTTTATGTTAGTAGATAGGTAGCAAAGTGGAGGAATGCAGACTTTCCAAATGGTATCCCTCAAGTCACTCGTAAACCATTGCTTTACTTGGCTGATTTCCAAGGCAGCCCTGGGCCTCACAGATGGTGGAAACAACCTGCCTATTCCTAGTGAGATTACTCACACACCCTGGACCACACTGCCCTTACCTTCAACTACTGTGTGTCAAGTCCACATCTATTGTGAGCCTCAAAGCTTGTTTTAATAT
The DNA here is from genome assembly GCF_052094955.1 of Ictidomys tridecemlineatus. NCBI lineage: Eukaryota > Metazoa > Chordata > Mammalia > Rodentia > Sciuridae > Ictidomys > Ictidomys tridecemlineatus. Next base: position 8,096 of record NW_027522759.1, read on the forward strand.
CATCACCGAACTACATCTACCTACATATTCCAAATGCCTCTAGATTTTCAATGTCACAAATTAAACCATAATTTCCTAACCTTCAGATCCAAGATCTACTCTCCTGGTATCTATTCCTTGGCAAACCATGCTACTTCCAAGGGCTCATCAAGTTGTATACCAGTGTGTAGCATCATGCCAAGTCCTGCTCCTTTGCCTCCTTGGAAGTAGAATTACAATCCATACATTTATCAAGTAAAATCTTCCATAGTCTCCCCTTTCCTTAGAGAATAGTCACTAATGGAGAAGTGACATAAGCCCCTGAGGCTTTCATTCATCCTGCTCTTTCCATTCTCTTAAACCTGCACTTCCTCCTTTAAACCTTTCACTCCAAACCAAACTGCCACTTTGCTTTCTTCAGGTACTTCAAAAATCCAGTTTTTCATGCCATTTTCCCCCTCTCTAATTCTTTTTATGGGGGGTGAGGGGGTGGAGTGCCAGGGATGAAACATCCCCAACCCTATTTTGTACTTTGTTTAGAGACAGAGTCTCACTGAGTTGCTTAGTGCCTTGCTTTTGCTGAGGCTGACTTCAAACTCTTGATTCTCCTGCCTCAGCCTCCTGAGCCACTGGGATTAGAGGGGGTGCATCACTGTGCCCACTCCCCTTACTAATTATTTAAGACCTGACTATCACTGGATCTCTTCCTCTATGAGGTTTTTGTGCTTTTCTCCTTTTAGTCTAGAGGAACACAGTGCCTTCAACCATAGACCACCAGGAACACAGCTGTCACCAAACAGGCCAAGCCTATTACACTTTGTGACCAGGGATGAAACTAACCATGGAAAACCATGAGGTTTTCAGCAGGAGTATATTTGGGCTATGTATGATTGAGTAATTTGCAGGAGGGTCTGAAAAGATAAGGCTTTTCTCTAAATTAAATGGTGTCAGAAAGTAGGATCAACTCTAAGATTGGGTTTCTCTATAAATCATATCTGGGGGAAGACAGATTCAAGAGGATAAAGCTGCAATTGGGGAAGTAGCAGCAATGGCTCATGGATTGAGAGCAAAGGAAACTGTGGCTTTTTACTGTGTTTAGACAGAAGTATGAAGAGGCTTTGTTTTGATTCACTCCATCATGATCTTAGAGCAAACTTGTCTGAGCTTGATATTCTCTGAAAATGTTTAGGTTTGGTAGGAGAACCTAGAGCTTACCTAGAATTTCAGGCCAGCATCCAGGGTCAGGAGCTGGGCTTTTTTTCTTTCCTCAAAAATTATACACTATATTCTAACAAAAATGCTTCCAATTCCTCTATTAAGTCAACTATTACATCATATTTTAAGCAAACCAGTACATGGAATATTATATTCAATAAATATTTGATAAATGAATGAAGGGTTATTGATATCATTCAGAGACTTAGGATATGAGACTTCTTTCCTATTATTCATTTAAAAAAATCATAATCAAAGGACTTTAATAAAATTCTCTTTTTACAAAGGAAATATTAGGGATCCATAGTATTTGGCCTTAGAAAGAAATACAATTAACTGAAGAAAATGAGAGCAAAAAAAAAAACATAAAGAAAGAAGATATGAAAGATGAGGATGAGTTTAATATTTATGAATTACATAGCAACAACTTTACCAAAAGCATTAGTCACTTTTGCTCATATTCTATGTGAAAGGGAGCCACATTAATAGGCTCCCCACCCATTAACACTCTTTTTTCAAATAGAGTTCAAAAGTGATTTAAAAAAAACACACACACATAATGTGTAAACGTGTATCCATCTTATGTATGTTAGATATGAATCTCCCCAAATAGAATATTATTTCTTAATGGATATTATGTATGTCCTAAAATAATCATTCTTTTCCTTATTCTTGATCCTGTGCTATGTCTTCAAGTATTATTGTTAATTATTATTATAGTTTTTTCAACTATTTGCATTTATCAAATCCACTTTTAAAAAAAAGTTGTTGAGAAAGCATTGCCTTACAACACAGGTTTTCATTTTTAAATACTACTATTAGTAAAACTTTTAAAGAGGGTAGTGACAATTACTACTATGAACAAATCCCAATGTCAGGAAAACTCATCAGTTCATATACCTGGAAACCAACTGCACATTAATTATTCATCACATTTCTCTGGATTTAGATTTCATAATTATCACAGTTAAGGTTTAGCCATAAATTTTCCTTTTGCATGATATTTTGCAGAAGCCTATCATAAGGAAATAATTAGATAGTTGATCAAAGGCAATTAAAAAATATTTCATATAATATAAATTAGAAAACACTAAAATTCCAATAGCAGAGAAATGTTTATGCATATAATGACATATTCAAGGGCAGATTATTATTTAAGAAATCTCATGTTCATAAAAAATGATTATTGTCATGTCAAATTGCTAATGTTACATGAAGTAAGATACACTAAAAAAAAGAGATGAAGAAGTCCAACTGTGAGTGTAGGTAAGTGTATGTGGAGAGGGAGGGGCAGATTAAGATTAAAATGTGCACAGTGTTTCTCTGGATAGACTTGTAGATTATTCCCACATTTTTCTTTATGTGTGTATGTGTGTAAATATAAATATTCTACCTTGAATATGTTATTTTTCTATTCAAAAAATTTTTAAGTGTTTTAAAACTAATTTGAATACATTATTACTATCATTATTCATGTAAAATTTGTAATTTTGATATATTTCTTCATGTTATTTAAAGATATAAATTGAAAATCATCTAATCCAGTGTCAAGTGCATTTTACATAGATGGTAATAATAAAAGTGTCATTGTTTGCTCTCAGTATGGTAACATAAGATTTAAGTGTTTGTTTTACTTTTTTATGCTATTAAGAAAATCTATGACATTAAAATGCTCTGTGATAATAGATCATAACATTTTATTACTGGGAAAGACCTTAGAATTCATCTAGTTTCATACTTTCCTTTTACAGACTTGGGACATGAAATTCAGAGATTTTAAATGTCTTGCCTGAGGTTATGTGGTTTTTTCCCTATAAAACTGCTGGTCAGGTTTCCTGGCACTAGATATGCTATCTGGTGCTACTTTCTATCTTGATACTGTACATGATTATACTTGAATAATTTTCCACAAAACTAGCCTTATACACAGTTACCAAGAATATAAAGGTTGTTTTTAGTTCCAACCCTTCATTGTAACCCTTGGCTACCTTATGTTGTTTTACCTTTATACTTTGACTAATCCCTATGCTAGCTGATCTGTTTTCTTCCCTACTTAATACTTTTCCTCTTATGAAATGACTGTTAGTATGAAAAAAAACTTAATCATTTATTAGCCCATTAACATGTAACTTCACTCAGATTATTACAGTCAGATTATTATTTAAAATTGTTGATAATGAAAAAAGTTTGAGATAAGGCACAAGATTAAGAAAATTAATCTTTAGAAAGAATAATTTTATTCTCATTCACTCATTCCCAGTGACTTCCAACTTATAAGGCTAGTCTTTTTCTAATATAATCACTCCATAATATGTCATAGCCCCAAATTCCAGCAAATCTAGAGTCTCTTGGAGACTGTTGCCTATTTCAGGAATGTCCTACGGCTTGTGTTGAATTAAAAATTCCATCTATGAATGGAGATATAGCTCAGATGGTAGAGTGCTTGCCTCACATGCACAAGGCCCTGGGTTCAATCCCCAGTGCCACAAACAAAGAAATTCCAGTGCTGGTGTTGTAGCTCAGTGCAATTTTATTCTATATGACTGTGGTGTATTTTCAAACAAAAAAGTTAACTGTAAATAAACACAGAACAAATAAAAAGCTAAAAAATAATTATAATTTGTGTGCCACACAAGTTATCCACGTTTATTTCAGGAATGTCCTACGGCTTGTTTCTGACATATCTCTTACATCTTCACACCTAGCTCTTCTTGACTTAATCTTTTCTCCAGTAGGCCAACTATAAAGGTCACACACTTTCCTCACACCACCAAATTAGCAAAAATTTTAAAAAAAGAGGATAATAGAACAGATTAATTAAATTAGCTTTCAAGGCCAAGGCCTTGAAATAGATACCTACTTAATTAGGGCAGGTGTACAGTAAAGGAAACAGTATCCATAACCCATTATCCTTCCTTCTTTCCGATCCTCAGTACCAATTTAGTTTCTTATGAAGATCTGTGGCTCTTCTGCTTAGATTTAGAGAGACCTGAAGAGAGTAGGAAAGATTCCTCTAAGACCTTGTTGTGGCCACTTCCAGATTCCCATCTAAGCTCTCTTTGAACTTTGAGAAGCCAAGAAGTCAAGTCAGTTTATATGGCACTGTCTGAGCAAATATATCCACAATCAGCCAGAACAGACTTGTTATCATGAGCTCATTTTCAGTTGGGCATTTTCTGTGTTTTCACTGTGAGCAGAGTACCTGAGTTATATTGCCCAGGAATGCATCTGTTATGAGTCTTATGTGTCTTAATACAGCAAAGAAAACACTTTTCCATGTTTCACAATTAATAGTTGTTGATGAGAGCAGGGTACCTTTGGTGTTCCTAAAATAGTGCTCACATGGCCTAGATTTTCTTTTCTTTATTTCCAAGAAAATATAATACCAGCAAGATTTTTAAAAAATATCTCTCCACAAAGAAGCCTTCAACTGGTACAAATTTACCCAGGCTGTATTAACACAGGCTGCTGTTCATTTCAGTGGTGCCAATGCCTTTAAATTTAATATAGTTGTATCACAGAGAATGTTAAACAGAATTTTGTCATAGGACCTAGAATATTAGAAAAATGAGAAAATGGCAGGAAGAATAAGGAGTGAGGAGTCAAGAAAAAATTATCTTCTAGTCATAGAGTCTTACGTTAATTTTTTTGTTTTATTTTACTTTTCTAGCAAAGATTTAAAAAATAGATCAAGGTCTCTTTTCTAATTTACTTGTGGACTAGAAGCTAGTTATTGAGAGCTGCAATTCAGATTCAATATACAATTACACACGTTTATTCTCACCAAAACTACAAATAGGCATATTCATCAGAGAAAGAAATAGCATTCTATTTAATTTATATTTTCCATTGCTAAAACAAAAGTTTTACATGCTGAAGAAAGGTCTTGAGTAAGGGTTGAAGAAAATAAAGAGTGTATTATAACAACATTATGAATATTGCTAACTATGTAGCAAATGGCTTGCCTAATTTTCCTTAGTGTATGACATGATTTACTGTTGTTGAGTGTTTGGCAGAAAGAATTAAATGTCTGCATTTTTATTGCACCATTAAATGTCCCTGCCATGAAATATATGGAGAGTAGGAAAGCATGCTGCATGGAGAGGAGTCACATTACAGAGGGTGTATTAACCGTCATCCTCGAATGAGTCATAGAAAACTGACCACTTTTCATGTATTCATTTCTTAAGCTTATGACCTATTCAACTTTTTGAGGTTTTGTCCACAATAGCCCAGTGGTAATAGGTAGTAATTCACAGCTACATGAAAGAAAACTCATACAATTTATTGCTAATGTTTTTGGTAGCAACCACCATGCATTTGAACCTTGAAATTGGATGCTTAACCTACTGATTAAATATTGACCATTTAAGAGCAAAAATAAATGCTTCTTGAAATGTTTACTTCAGTAGAGTCTTATTATTTACACAGCTACTTTGGAGACTTCAAAATATTTTCAACATTGGTAAAAGACTTATAAACAAAATAAATACTATGCAAGAATCAGCCACTGGTCAATTTTGTATCAGATTTAATCATTATTTTAGTGACATTGATCATAAATGCTTAATATAACATGGATATTTTATTAAAATAATCTTTCAAAATATGGGCTACTATATGTATCTATTTTTAAAATAAAATGGAATTAAGCTATGATAATATTAACTAGCAGTGGATTTGGGATGAGAGAAATTCTATATGTAGCTTCATCCATTTATTCTTTTGTCATTGAAATATAAAGGAGGAAGGGAAAGAGGGAAGTAGAGGAGGAAAAAAAAGCAGAAAGAGAAGGGAAGAGAAACAAATCCTGTGACCAGATAACTCATCTTATATCCCTTCGATATTTGTTTTTATCTTATATAAAAATTTCTTTTTTCCCCCAAAGCTTTAGATCCCTTAGTACTTTCCATGTTGAGAGTCAATTTCATACTATTTGCTATGGGTTTGGTGATTCATTAGTGATTGGTATAAGTAGGAGTATTATATGTTCTGGGAAACCAAATTACACAACTGTTACAGTTTCAGAATGTGATGGATCCTGGGGTTCCTAAAATGTTCCCTTCTGATGCTTCAAGCACTCTAGTCCCTATCTGCCATTCTGCAGTGGAAGCACTAACGATGTTATGATTGAAAACTGCGGCTACCATGATGGTATAATCATTGCAGAATCTGTCTCTTCCTTCTGTTTTGTTCCACAAGTACTGATTCCTTCTGGATCATTCAGTAAATACTAAAAAGAATGGGCAAAACAAGATTAGTTTCATTCTTTACCTGAGAGTATACGTGCCAGATGTAAAATTCATAATCATAATCCAACGCGAATTTTCACTGTTTTCTAAATTTTTCAATGATTGACTACCATCATTTCTGTAGTCTGTTGCCTGAAATAAGGACAGTCTATGAATCAGAATAATAGGTCTGCTAGAAAAAAGGCCATCTGGAAATCTTACTCCTCAGGTGACATTCTGTACAAAGAGCAGCCAAGTACCTCAAAGTCTGCTGGGATATAATTATCTCATAATAACCATTTTCCCAACAGCATTGCAACACTATCAGGCCATTAAATGTGTTTTTGGTCTCAGAAAAAAGAAGACTGAGTAAGCAATTTGGAATATTATAAAACAGGCTCAGTTGAGCAGTTTAATTTGCATGGATTATCTTCATCCTCTGAATGTCTCATTGACCAATGAGAGTTCTTAGATGCCTTAGTCCAGAGAGCTTCATAATTTTATGTGTACACATTTACATAAATTGAGACTAAAAAGTGACTCAAAATAGTTCTTGGCACAAGAACTATTAAAATGTTAGCTGCTGCTTTAAATAAAATAGTTTTACAACTTTTAAGATATTTAATTCTACTTTATCCAGCATCTCACAAACATTTTGCCAGCAAAATAGTGCCAAATAAATCAGAATAGAACCGTCCTATAGTGCTCTCTGTGTGAATATTTTAAAAGACTGTATTATAATTAAATTGTGTAGCAGTTAATTCATTGTACTATTTATAATATGAATATAAACTTATAATAATCAGGTAGGTTTGAGCTAAATCAAGTAAACTCTGTAGTTCCTGCATTATTTTAGAAGAAAGCAAAGTTTTAAACATAATTTTAATCCATATAACAAGCATTTGTTGAATTCATGTGTTATAGTGAGCCCTGGATATGTAAAAACGAATAAGACTTTACATTTTCCCTTAAGAAGCTTATGGTGCAGTGTCAAGTACCAGTACTATGTTATCTTGTTTCATAAGAGACAGAACACAGAGAATAGAAAAGCCCTAGGGGGAATCCATAGCCTAGTGCAGGAGTAGAGAAGTAGCTTTTATAAGGAGATTGATACTTAAGACTCACCTTTAAATTATGGGAAAGAGTTGTCCAAAAATGGGAAGCATTATTCAAAAAGTGAATGGATAGTTGAACAAAAGTGTAAGAGATATGTGACTTCTAACTATCAGGTTTATTAAAGTATAAGTTATGAGTGGTTAAATCTATTCATTTTGGCTATTAAGTTTCTTGAATTTGACAAAGGTATTCAATTATATAATTACTATCACAATAAAAATCTAAAGTGTTCCCATCACCCTTAAAATTTTTCTTGTATCACTCTGTAGTCAATCTCCTACCCCATGTGATTCCTTGGTAACCCCTGATTGGTTTTCTGTTCCTATGAAGTTGCCTCTTTCTGAATATCATATTAATGGAATAATACACTATGTAGTCTTTGGATCTGTCTTATTTCACTTAGAGTAATGCATCTGAGATTCACTCATGTTGTTGCACTTATCAATCAGTTATCCCTTTTATTGCTGAATAATATTCTATTTTATGGATATAAACTTCTTACTAATTAATTCCCCAATTGATGGGTGTCTTGGGTATTTCCAGTTTAGAAGATTCTGAATGAAGTGGCTGTAACTGTTTATAAACAAACTTTTGTATGGATATGGGTCATTTTCATTTCTCTTGGGTAAATATATAGGAGTCCAATTGCTGGATCAGCCATGCAGCTGGCAAAAGTGTGAAACAATATGAGCTACTCACAATCTGGCATTCCTGTAGCACAAGTAGGAATTAGAAGGGGAAAAAGCAAAGAATGGACATATTTCATATTAAGAGACTCAGATTGAATTCCTAAGGCAATGGTGTGTGGAGGACAGGAATTAAACAGGGAATTAAGTGCAAAACAGTTGTATTTCTGTTTCATCTGAGACATCAATGTGAGGCCTGTATTGACTGGAATACAGGTAGAGATCAGGATGGAGTTTAAAAGAACATGTAGGATTCTATTATTAATGCAGGATCCTACAATAATACCTATTCCTAGCTGTGTCACAAGACTTTCAGTGTCACAGTCAAAGACAACTTTGCACACAGAAAACATGTTTACTGCGAAAACTTTCAGAGAAGCTAATAGTTCACTTCCCCATGTCTGGGCTAAGTAGATTTCAATGGGGAGAAGAGACCATGTGGGACTAAGCAGGTGTTTTCCTAAGGCTGCCAAGCACCAGCAGTGAGACATGGCAGCTAATTCACCAACAACCTCATGAAGTAAGTTCCCTTATAATCTGTTATGCTATCACAGAAAAAGCAGAGGTTTGGGAATCAGCAGACTGTGTGCATACCAAAGCTGCTACTTATTACTATGATAATCTTTTTATTACTATGATAATCATATGGCTATGAAAATCTATAAGTTGCTTAAACTCTGTGAACTTCAATTCCTTCTCTGTGAAATGGAAATCACAGTATCTACCTCATATGACTTTTAGGACGATTGAATGAAACAACATATAAAATGTTCCTGGAATATTGCTGGTAGTTGGTGATGTTCCCTTGCTAGAGTTTCCTCACATCTTTTACTAAATAAACACAGTGTGAAGTATTAATTGCTAAGGGGAAAATAAAATTTAGGTAATTAATTACAATTCAAAGAAAAAAATAATCATATTCCAAACATTGATAAATGGGCCTATAGCAATATTTGTTTTTAAAAGTCAATTTTGAACTTGAATAAATGGTAAAGCTTTCTTTGAGATTCTTTTATCTGTAATGAGGATTAAATAAGATAATATACATGAAGCCTAGACCACAGGCATGTATTTCCCATGTTTCCTAATTTCTTTTCTCATGATGTGAATTACTATAAAATATTTCCATTATAACTAATACTGGAACTCAGATGTTTACCCTGGCAAATAAAGTCTTTAGTAAAGACAAGATTAGGATATTTTAACAACTGTCAACTGTGAGGAAGAATAATCTGCTGAGGGCCATTACCAAGTAGGAATGACGCATCGAAATTTCCTTGCCAAGCGTACCCCATGCTGCTTAGAGGACATTTGATGGAACATTGCATGCATGCTTTAATGAGGTGACCTTGCTCAAGGACCAAGGCAGATCCGGGTTCAGAGCTGATCAGGTTTGAGGAAGTAACCGGCTCCTTGAGTTTAAGGCGTTGCCAGTTTAAGATAATGGGTTTTAGGGAAGTTGGAAGTTGAAGATTATTGCTGGGATTAGGGTGTTCCTGCTGCTTGTTCCCGTTGAGTTCTCGTGAGATTAAAAGGGGATTTTGGAGAGAGCCTCGTGGAGTAGGTGGTTTGTGCGGGAGACAGCAGAACGCGTTTGCCCCTGGACCTGTGTGGAGGCGGTGTGAGAGCTGGAATAAAGAATTGCTGTTTGAACCTACAAAGCTGTGAGTGCCTCGTGATTCTGGTGCCAAGCCGAGACTTTGGCCTTGGCAATAATCATTTTTATGCTTTTTCCAAGACCAGTCAAAATTATTAAATAGGTATTATGGAGACAGTTTGGGGATAAAGATAAGATGGGCCTACTCATTAGAGTTATCCAGCAAAACAGACTAGTTTTCATTATGCAGAATCTCTATAACCATCTGTCAGGAGAGATATTAAATACATTACATTACAAGAGGTTAAATAAATATCCTAATACAATATTCTATAATGCAATCTATCATTCTTGCCATTTATAACTGTGTAATTTAAGAATTCTCCATTTATATTTTTTAAAAATATTTTTGAATTGTTGATGGGCCTTTATTTATTCATTTATTCATATGTGGTGCTGAGAATCAAACTCAGTGCCTCACATACGCTAGGCAAGTGCTCTACCACTAGACCACAACCTCAGCCCATTTATACTTCTTAATACTCTAATTTTACATTGCTTCAAATAAAAACAATATTACCTTCCAAATATACTACTGCTTTCATATTTCTTGTCAAATTCTACATTTCAAATAATGCTGACACTCTGGTTACCAAAATACCTTTATGATAATTGCAGTGTTAATTGAACTTCCATTCATTGTTTAAGGTATGGTATGTACTTCATGCCATCAATGTGAGATCATTAAAAGACTGTTGTCCTGTAAGTCAGCTTACGTGGTATGCCCCTCTCCAAGTGAACATTTTAAATCACGACTGCGTGTTTTCTTGCATGTACCTTTGACTCATTCACAGGATCCTACTGCAATCTCAGAAAAGATGGGTGGCTTTTAAAAATAGGATAGTTGTCCTTATCCTCACTAATGGAACTTGAGCTTAAAAACTGCTTATGAGTTTGAATATTAGGGGAAATATACTTTGTTTGGAGCCATTATGTTTCTTCAGTGGAAAAGTTTCCTTTGCAATAACTTTTTATTAGTTCATCTCTGTGTGTCACTCCTTACACTCCCATCCAAACCTGTATCATTTCAAGTCTAAAATATACCCCTTTATTTTCCTACCATAGTTCATTCTAAAACTGCTATGGAATTCAGCTTTATGTAGCACCTATGTATAAAATACTGTACATTATGCTTTTTGATGGCATATTATTACTCTAAATTATATATATTTATTATTACATATTATTACTCTTAAAGTATACACACACACACACACACACACACACACACACACACACACACACACTAACTGATGAGCCTTGAATTCAAATCTTCCACATTAAGATGTTGCCTGCCTAAGCAACTACTTTTGATACCAACCTTCAGCTTTTTATATGCCAAACTCATCCCTAACAACAAATTTGCTTTCCCATCTCCATAGTCTATGGTAGTTATTATCCAGGCCATCAGACAGACAGCCGGAAGCCTGGCTTGGAAAGCAATTCAGGGATTGTCCTTTCCCTGTTCCCTTTTAAATATGAAAAAGAAACAAACAACAAAACACAACAAAAAACAGAGAATGTACACTAAATCCAAAGTAGTGGGTTTTTTTTTCCTCTAATTGCCTTCATTATTATTGACTCTTGACAAGGTATGTAGTTTGTCCCCAATATAACATAATAGATGATGGTTTATAACCCTATTTTATTTTTTCTATAAAATTTTAGATTTGATATTGATTTAATATAATTATTATTTTTAGATTTCTGTGTGTGATTATATCTGCCATAACATTTGAATATAGGCATGCACGTAAATACAGAACTTCCTAAATTCATTGATTTTCCATCAGGATAGTGTCATAAATTTGCCATAGGTCAACAGCAACATGTTATCAATTTCATTTTCCCAGCTTGGAATTACCAGTGGAACTTGGCATAGTGCTCCAATCTACTTGAAATTTTGCGTCTTTCTGTAAGTGCCAATCCTAGGACTGTTTTTATATAACTGCCTTCATGAGAGTTGAAAATAGGGCACCAAGCTCAAATATACAGAGTTTTGGTTTTCCTTTTCTGTCAGAGCACATTAGAAAAATTCTGTGAGGAGCAAATAAAAGATGACATGACATGCATGACATGCATTTAATCCAGAAAATTACTGACTCAACCTGAGAAGCAGACCTAGCTCAGTGAATTTGGTCCTGGGCTTCCTGCTAGAAGTAAGCTATGGAGGAATCTGTTCAAATATGTATGATTATTTTTACATTGTATATTGTGTTCTGTGTATGTATGTACATAGTGTAGAAGACTTCACTTGTGAGGAATGCATAACTTGGATGATATTAACATATGAATTTCCAGAGAACTGACCTCAAAGACTTGCTCTCTCCCCTCCTTTTAGAATAAGTGTTTAATTTTAAATAACTTGCTCAATCCTGATTTTTAAAATACCTTCCTTTACCTCTTACATGATTCTTCTTAAATTTTGTTTTCTTTTGTCACAAGTTTCCTCATTTCCTTCTAACATTTACTGCCTTGCAGAATATTAAATTTTGAAGATTGTTTATGTAAAGAACGTTGAGATTCTATGAGCAAAAGCCATAGTGTGGGTACCTCTTAATGTCAAAATGATTCATTGTACTCAATTATCAATTTTACTTAAGAAACTATGAAGGCCACTTCCACCTCAGGTAGATCTTGGTGTAAAGTGACAACAGTGGCCACACAAAATGTACATCTGTTCCTCCCCTACCACAAACCCTCCCTTGTCCCTGGTTCCCTGCTGTTTAACTGTCCCACAGGTTGCAGTATTAAGTGAAATAGTAGAGGACTTGCAGGTGACAGATGTTCCATAAATATAAACTTTTCCTGAACATAGTTGAAGAACACTGATTAAAAATCTACATTTCTTAAAAAAGACAATGCATAGAAATTCTTTTCTAATTTGAAAATCATCATTGAATGAACTTCTACTTCACGGGAAATAATAGAAAACTATTCTTGATTAAGAGCAGTCATTTCACAATTTAGTCATTCAGTCTGGCTGTATCTTTAAGGTTAATACTGATAAGTATAGAAAGGAAAATAAATCAATTTTGTTCATTTCCCACCTTCCTCCAGAGGAGGAGGAATCTAAAAGGCAACAAAAATTGTGAAATTCATTTTTTTTCCCAGAACCCATATCCAAAAGGAAAATCATCATGATTTTTTATTAAAATATAGTAAAGTCACATCTAAAAACATTGAATGCTTAAAAATATGAAAAGCTTGGTGATTTTTTCTTTGTTTATGGTGTATACTTCTTAATCTTGCCAAACTAACCAAGGGTATCTACCAAATCTGAATTTCTAAGATCTGCATCATTTAAAAAAAGAGCTGACCATGTATTAAATTGTGATGCAATCACATCTAATATTTATTTTTATCATCTCCTTAAAATCTAAAGACAGTATTTCCACCTGAGACTTTCAGGCCATGAAAATGCAAATGGCACCCCTCTGCCCCCAGGTTCCTCACAACACACACCACTCAGCAGACCTCCCCATGCACTGTGAAATTGAAGCTCAGAGATAACCTCACATTCTCATTCCTTTCCAGCCAGGCAAAACTCAGAGCTCATCAGGTGAATCTTCTCTCTCAGGTGTCTCTGAGAAAAAAGCAATGGTATAATTCACACTAATATGTGCACAAATGCCCTTATTCATTGTGGCCATGCCTTCTCAGGCACTCGAATGAGAAGGTGATCGCTCACATACAAATTTAAACTTAGTGAATTTTCAAACAGTTCACTAGAGGGAAGCAACTCTTCTAGGAAACATAATAGAAGTTGTTCGGGAGTCATCCAGAACTTATTTAGGCAACTTGGAGCTTCAGTTCTGGAATGAGCTCTCTTCTGTTATCACTGTTACTCATAGCTTCCCCCTTCTTTGACTTTAAAACCAAGATATTCTTTAAAGATTCCATCAGTTATTCTATAGTAGCTACTATGAAAGCAGCACCGAGGATGCTGAATTTCTAAGTGTGTGTGTGTGTGTGTGTGTGTGTGTGTGTGTGTGTGTGTATGAGAGAGAGAGCACGGGTGCTCTTTGAAACTTGAATAATGGTAAGTGAAGAGCAGAGTTTAAGTGAATCAGCTGTGAATGAAATAGTGTTATTTATTTCTGCCAAATTATCTCTTTTTCTCCCTCATCCATAATGTTGTCTCACATTCCTTGACTAAGCCTGCCCATGAGGTCATTGACCCACTGTGTGTCAATGAGTCATGCTCTGCTTGACTAAAGTAGGTGTTTAAGTCAACTTTTCATGGCGGTGACCAAAATATACAGCAAAAAAAATAATTTAGAAAAGGAAAAGTTTATTTTGGGCTCATGGGCTTCAGAGGTTCAGTCCATAGTTGGCCAACTCCATTGTTCTGTTCCCAAAATGAGGCAGAACAGATCATGGCAGAAGGGCCTAGGGGAGGAAAGTTGCTCAGCTCATGATAGCCAGGAAGCCGGGGCGGGTGTGAAAGAAAAGGAAAAGCCAAGGAAAAAAATATAATCCACAATGAGAAATCTCCAGTCACCTACTTTGTCCAGCCATGCCCCCCTTTCCCATTGTGATAACCCAGTATTCCATTCACATGATTATTGCACCAATGGATTCATCCATCAAGGAGGTTGTGAAGCTCGTAATCTAATCCTTTCACCTCTGAACATTACTGTGTTGACTATCATATTCCCAACACACAAGACTTTAGGCTCATATCCACATCATATTAGTAGGTTCTCCCCTTTATTCCATTGCAGGTATCATGGGAGCAGCATTGAGAATGTTGAGTTTCTGAGTGTGTGTCTGTGTGTGTCTTTGTGTGTGAAAAGTGTTTATACACTTTATATCCAAACCATAACATTAGTAATTTGTAAAAAAAAAAAATGTGTTTATGTTCTCCCTGCCCACCATATCACTACCATGTAAGGGAATGGCAGAAAATGGACATAAATATTAGTTCCAAATGACTACAGTGAATACACTGGCTTTACTTTTGGGTTTAGTTGCCAGCAAATGGAGTGCCACTGAGCTCTTCTTTTTGTCATTAGCATTGGGAAGCCTAATAAGAGTAGAATATAAAATCAGATTAAGGGAGATAGTTTTGGTCATATAGCTCTGTGAATTGCTTCTGCTTTCCAACCATTTATGAGTGTTGTGAAGTTAAGAAAAAAAAACTATGCTATTTATTAACTTCCATTAATTCTATTAGTCTTTCAAAGGAAAGAAATTTTAAAATATATTCATTCAAAGACAAATTGCTTTTACTTAGAATATTCTGAGAGTCAGTTAAAAATTCCAAAATTTCTAGTATATGAATAGCAGATGCAGATGGCAGTATTGAGGTACTCAAATATTGAGCACAGGGGAAAATGTAAAATATCTTGAATTAAGATTTGCAAATGTGAAGGCACTGAAATATAAAACATTCTAAAAATGAGCACAAACAGCTTCAATCTGTGTCTCATTCATTTGTCATTCTTTTTCCCTGAGGCATCTTAAAAGGTAAACACATGTCTTTACTTTTTATAACCAAATTCAAAATTTGCAGTGAACAAGAAATACTGACAAAATACAGAATGCATCAATCAAGGGTATAGGAACTACTTTGTAACAATACTCAGTATTAATTGAAAGTGATTTCATTTTCTATTTAAAATGTCTAAATTCTTTGAATTAGAGGAAAGCTGAATGCCAAATACAATGTTTTCAAAAGCAAATTGGATCATTTAAATGAGTTCTTGGCAAAGACAATAGCAATTCCATTATATGATTAATTATTTTATATTCCTTTTACTATTGTTTCTCATAAGAAAAAAATTTGTGATCTGTTTTTATAATGTGAAAAATTATAACTTGTGGGTAAACAACATTAGCTTTCCATGCATTTTAACTGATATCATTGCTTTTGGCAGAAATAGTAATGATAAATATTAGACACAGTATAGCAAGCACTGTTTTTAATATTATACAAATATAGCTCATTAAACATACCATTTGTTATCATAGTGCTAGAATTTTTATGTCAAGAGAAAATGCTATCTGATGATAGTCTTTGTTGTATTAGAAAACTGGCAAGATCCTGAATCCTTTAGTTACAGTTTTCTGTTCTTCACCAATGATATCTCAAAAATGCAGGGAAAAATATTTAAAAAGAACCATTATTTGTGTAATATATATTAAATGAAATAGCACAGATAAAAGACCCCCACATGTTATATAGGTGCAAGTGCTTAAATTTTTACATTATTTACTTTCACTTATCAACATATAAATACTAACTCTCAATAGAATAAAATTATTATATCAAGTAATTATTATATTAACAAGCAGCAGGCAAGAAAGGGTGTTTAGCGAACTCAATATTTTGAATCCAAGTATTTCACAGGGTAGGTAGCATCTTATAACAAGAGTGATAAAATGCAGATGCTTTTTCTACTCATACATTTATTACAATGGGGCTGAAGGAGAAAATCAAAAATGGAGCACTCACTTTGTATGAATGTAAACCACTTTACAGGTATCACTTTCATTGATGCCTGCAACAATCTTCCAGAGGAGGTCTTTTTGTTGTCCCCATTTTATAGAAAAAAAATGAAAAAAAAAAACCAGCGTCTTAAATCACATACTGATAAGGTCACAAAACTAGAGAGTGGCAGTTAGTCTCCAAACCAACAGCACCTTTGCCAAAGCCCCCAGGCATATTTTGAGCATTAGGTAATATGCACAGTCACCAACTGTTTTCTGAATCCCTTCTATGTCTAAGTATTATACTTGGTGCTAAGAATAAAGACACTAGTTAGAGATACAACCATGAGGATTTTTTTATTATGATATGTGAAACATTATCATGAGGTTATGGAATATAAAGTATCATGGAATCCCACAGGAATGAAAGTGTGTATTTAAAACTTAATGGACAATTTAGGAAAATTCTGTAATATAGCTGCTCTTGTGCTCCTGCATATCAGGGCAGCTTTCTTTTTCTTGCATTGGCTACAGATGGTATTTCTAATTTCTGACAAAAGTTATGAATCTTTTCAATGGTGTAACCAAAACAAGATTTTTTTTTCCAAATTGGAAGCCTGATAATATTTATGCATATTTTTCATAGCAAACTTTCTGAAAGCCACTGTCATTTCACTTTCATTTTCACAGAGAAAATTTATCATATTAGCAGAGGACATAACCATAAAAACTACCACTTTTTAACTGTTCATCATAGGCTAAGTACATTTTTTACAATTTTATGATCTAAATTTAATTCTAGTATACCTTATGAGATGAGCATTGTTATCCCCATTTTAGAGAGGAATAGAGAGGCTAATTTGCTCAAGGTAGCATAACTGGTTAAATGGAAACTGTTTCATGAAAAGGTCTATGTGACCTATGTACAACATTATTCTAATGAAAAAGCATTTAGGGTCAGGGATCATTCTGACTGGTTTGTAATCCAGCTCTCTGACTTCTTTGCTTTGTAATCATGAAGAAAACACTGAACTGCTCTGTGCCTTGGTTTCCCTTTTAGTAAAATAAGCATATAAATATAATAATACTTTTTTCCATAGGGTTGACTATACAAATGAAAGAGTAGTTATGAATATAGAAAATTAATGACAATGTAAATATTAGACTTATATCCCCACTATTGTTTATCTATGGTGAGATAAACTCATGATCCCAGTACATAATTTTTTTCTTATTTCATTGTATATTTCCCTTCTTGCACTTGAATACAAAAATAATATTCCGGGGAGAGAAAAGATAAGCTTCCCAGGGAGTAAGGATGAGTTATTAATGTTAAATATATGCACCTAGAAAGAGGGGGAGCAGAGAGAGGATCACATTGCAGAAGTGTCACATCTCCAGCTTAGGTGCTATAGCAATCAAGGAAAAACACTTAAAATGACAATGAAACTGTCCATCCAAAAACTCATTCATGCCACATAAAGAAAAAGAGAAGTATTGAACCAGAAATAAATTATTTTTAAAAAAGCAGTCAAATGGAATTTGAAGTAACTTACTACTATGAAGTATTTTCTGGAGCTCTGCCAAGAGAAAGTATTTAAAGTATATTAAATTTCATCCTAAAACATTTACATTGTGCTTTGGGTCTTAAGAGTTAGAACTGCAGCATTAGGTTTAATTGAACTAACTTGCATGAAAAAAATGCGATGTCCTTGTAAAATTTAGTTTAAATTTTCCAGTTTCTGCTTGTCTCTTTGGTGTATAATTCGACTTTTATTACCCATTTTAATTTTCTGTGATAGAGCTCAGAAAAATATTCTTGAGGAAGCTGAAAAAACTGGAGAAAAACATTACTTGATATTCCCTAGAGAATACACTCCAGAAAGGTATTATCATAGAGGGAACAGAAAGTAGTTCTCCATTTGACTGTTGATTAAAAAAAAAAAAAAGAGGTCTAGTAGCAGCCGTTATGTGTGTCAGCAATACTGTGAGCCGTGACTGTAGTCATGGGGGAGTCATATTAGGAGAATCTTAGAATGAATATATTTTACATCTATATTTTTTTCTTAAATAAATACAATTTGCAAAAATTAAGCTAAGAGATTTCTAAGGTGAAATGTTAAGAGAAAAACTATATAATTGAATTGTCTTCTCCCAAATTGAACATTAACTAAAAGAGAAAAAAAAAGTTTTAAAACACTAAAGGTACACACTCAGCAATATATTAAAGGAAATGACATAATCTCAAGTTATAGTTGTTGAACAGTGGTAGTCAAGAAGACAGAGGATCCCAGAAATCAGGATATGGTGTCTTCTACACCCTGACATCTACCCACCCCTTAGCCACTGCTATCTCTTCTGTCAAAACAATTCAGACAGTGCCTTCCTAACAGTGGCATGAATACAACCACCTCCCACCCATGATCTGAATTAATTAGATAGTGAAAGGGTATTCCATACCATTAAAAATAAATAAATAGGGAGGAAAGGTAGCTGAATATTTCTCCTACAATCTCAGATCTTGGTCAGCATTTTGTTTTGTTGTGTAGTTATTCCATCTCAATGGTAAACTGGAAAGGGAAGGTACAATGTGCAAAGTCACTGAGAACAAATTATTTCCTGCAAGTAGGAGATTTAGTCGAATGAAAGAGGAAACAGGAACTACATTAGATCCCTTAAAAGGACAATTGGTCCTGTGAGAAGAGGCACTAAAAATACCAGTTGTGCTGGGTGTGGTGGCGCATGTAATCCCAGCAGCTCCCAAGGCTGAGGCAGGAGGATCTGGAATTAAAAGCCAACCTCAGCAAAAGCAAGGCGCTCAGGGAATCAGTGAGGCCCTGCCTCTAAATAAAATACAAAATAGGGCTGAGGGTGTGGCTCAGTGGTTGAGTGCCCCTGAGTTCAATTTCCAGTACAAAAAAAAAAATCATAATCATAGTTGTAGTATCACTCCTCCCTCGGACCTCCAGAACCCATGGCCAAGGCCTAAAAGGTTTTGTTGTTGTTGTTGTTGTTGTTCTTTCTTTCTTTTTTTTATTAACCCTAAAGTTATTCTTTTTGTGTGTGTGAAATGAGATTGGCAACAATTCAAAATTTTTGTACTACCCAGTATTGACAATGATTTGAGGAAACTATAACTCTCATATGCTCTTTATGGGAAGTTATATCGATGCAAACTATTGGGAAAATCATTCTATAATATCTATTAACATTTAAAATGTACATGATCCATACCCTAGAAATTCCACTCAGCAATACTATCTGTAGTCAGCTAGAAAAATGCTTATGAGTCAGAATTTTTAAGATTGTATGCAACAGCAAATTACAAGAAACAACTCTAACAATCATCAATGAGAAAATAACTAAATTATGTGTATCCAGTGAAATACTGTACAGCAACTAAAAATAATAAGAGATCTTGATGCTCTAGTGTGGAAAGATTTCTATGTTATACTATAGTAGGAAAAAGGACAAAATTATATGTGTATTATGATAAATAAAAGACTTCATATGTGCATGCTCTTTCTAGAATAATTTCCAATATGCTATCTCTTGGGAAGAAAATTAAAAAATTTGGAGAAAAAGTAAAAAAAAATTGATTTACATTTTATATATTTTTTTATCTGTTTGAAAATTTTCCTATACACTATTATTGTATATGACTCTAAGTGCTCACTAAGCTTGCCAAGTAAAAGACCTGCTGCTGGCTTATACTCAGCATGCTCCAAAGAGTTTATGTAGTGCCTCCAACCCAGCTCATTTCCATCTTGCCAAAATTGAACAATAGCCCCTTTATTCTCCCATCAACCCAATACTAGAAACCAAAGACATTTTTAAAAATCAGTTATTATCTATTCAAATACCAAAAAAAGACACATTCTAACTGCAGAAACCTTGAGGAAAGTAGAGCGACTTAAGTAATATAAAATGCATAAATTTAATTATAACAACTAAAATCTGTGTATGTGGGGGTGTCCTTGCATTACAGTGGTTTAATTCATGATGTCTTGAGATTTTACCATGGTGTGAAATCAATAAGCATTCAGTGGAAACTGTTCTCTGAATTTTTAATTTTGGTCTTTTCTGGGGCTCACAATATTCAGTCTAGTACTCCAGAGATTCTGGGCTGTGGCAGCAAATTGCTGCTCTGAGTAAGTCCCCAATACATGATAATGTGCTTTTTACTAAGCCATAATATTTGGTAGTTAGGTGTATTGAATGCATTTTTCACTTAAAGGTCCTAGATATCTCAGAAAGAGGAGACCTTATAATATGTTAATAAGACCTTATAAATGTTTATAAGATCTGTGAATGTCTTAGCCTAAAAAAATTGCCGTCGATTTTTTATATCACATTGCCCCATATTCTTTGGCAAAGCATTTATATAAAGGGAGAAACTGGACTTTCTATGTCAACAGGAGAACTTAGCATGCACTTAACAAAACATGAAATCAAAATAGAGAGGGATGTGTACATAGGATTTGTACTCAAAACATGAAAACTGCCTGATTGGTATTTATACAGTTCTGGGTTATATTTGTCTTTTGTCTTTCATTTTGTTTACCGATTGTGTCCACAAAACTTAAGCAAAGCAAAATGTAAACTGTATGCCTATTTAGTCAATAAAACTAAAACAGAGTTGAGGTCAACAAATGCAAACACTCTGCATAAGGCATTGGGACAAGCTGTGAAAAACATAAGGATGAATGTGACAGTTCATGAAGTCAGGAAGCTGACAGTCCTTTAAAGGAAATGAATTTTAAATAATGAATTAATTTTTAATATGATACACAAACAAGAAGATGTGCCATTATATTCTTATAAATATGCTTTATATGGAGTTATGTTCACAGTAGAGCAGAGCAGGGACTAGAGTGTGAGACCACCGGGGTTCCTAGTAGATGAGATGTGATAAATCTATGACTGACTCTCCCAGGAGGGCTCCTGAGGCAGAAGAAGGAACCAGCCCAGAGGTATAGAGGCATAGAGCATGACAGTACTTCTAGAGAAACATGAGCATTTCGGTGTTGCTAGATTGTATAAGGTGAGGAAAAGAGTGACAGAAGACAATCAGTGGCATTCTTATTGTCTAGATAAAATGTCTATGTTTTAATAGTTTTGTACTTTCATTACATTTTTTACCAACCCTATAAAACTTTTAAAAATATCTATTGTGTTGCAGTACCATTTGTATTCCAAAATCTTTTTATTTGATTTCTTCCATTGTATTTAAGCATATTACGAAAGTTAATTTAGATGTTGCTTATAAATTTAGGAGATCTTTTGTGTGAGGCTTTTTACAGTAATGTCATCTGAAATATTTTTTAAAAGGCATATTGATTGGTGGCTTGATTTTGTTTGTTCATATTGCCTTGCTTTATGTTAGAACCAGGCAAGGTCAAATGTATAAACATGGTACAGAACAATGTTCTACAGGCATGACTGCTAGTTGTCAAGTTAACTTTGTGCATTGGTACGGAAGCCACCTTCTGTAAAAGTATATCATTAAATTCAAACAAATGGAACCTGGTAAAAACAAATGGAAAGGAGGTTTTCCTGTGTCACTATTTATCTCTTTAAGGGAGTTAGCACAGAACTAATTTGTTGGTATCTTTGAGCACTAGAGAAGAGGGAAAATTAAAAGATAGAGTTGAAGGGGTAGGCAGGACCAAAGCATAACTTCATGCAAAGGAATTTGAATTTGCTTCTAAATTCAATGAGATCCTTCTGGAGAGTTTGAAATGGAACAGTAAAATGATCAAAACGATGTTTCTAAAAGATTTATCTATTTCTGATATATCATGCAAATATAACAAATGCAAATAGAACCAGCAGTTAGTGATCTACAGCCATACTCCAAGAATAAAACGGTGGTGACATGAACTAGTGTGGTATCACTTTGGATGACAAGAAGCAGATTTGTTGATGATTTTCATCTGTTGGAGATGAAGAGAGCCAGAAAGGATTCTTCCTAGGGTTTGGAAATTTTTCTGTGCTATGTGCTAAAATGGAAAGATTTCACAAGAGAAGTTCAGAGGCTAGGATTATATAGAGAGTCAAAATTTCCATTTTGGACATGTTAATTTTTAAATGTGTATTAGAGAGCCAAATGAAGATGTCAAATGGATGATTGGATTTGTGAGTCTGCAGCTCAGGGCAGTGCCCAGAGCTAGAAAAACACATTGGCAATAATCAGCTTACTTATTCTAAAAACATAAATCTGGATGAAATCACAAGAGAGATATGAAGAGGCAATATGTACTTTTGGGAGTACTTGACTACAATAGGAAGGAAGATAAAAGTAATATGTATCATACATGAGCCCAGTTTTGTGTAAGAAAATTAATATTTCAACATTTTGAATCTTTCTAGCCATTGCTAATATTTTCCCAGATAAGTAACTCCTTGTTCATGTGTATCATGCCCATGAAATTTTTATTTCATTAAGTAATATATGGTATGTCTTTACAATAGTAGTATTATGGTAAATTGATCCTACATGATATAAAGAAAAGTTAATTCATACTAACTGGTATATGCATTCCAAAACTTATTTATCTGCCTTATTCTAAAACTTTAATAATAATAACAAATAAAATCAAGTTTCTGATAAGAAGTTATAGAACTAAGTCTACACAAATACTTAGAGAAAACAAGCATTCAATTCAGATCTCCTCAATCACAATGAAATGATACTGTACCACAACTTAGAGGCCAATAACAAGAAAAGTTTAAAGGCTAGGAGTATATGAAGAGTCAAAACTTATGTTTTGGACCTAGCCTAGCTAGGTGATCAAAATCTTTATAATAAAAAGGAAGGACACTAGTTTTAAATCACTATGCCTATACCTATATATATAATGTACATATATATGCATATATATATTGTACATACATAATTTTATATGTATATGTACTATATATGTGTACATATACATATAAAATATACACATAATTTACATAATTATATCATTATATACATAATGTACATACTTAATGTGTACCATTGTATATATATATACATGTATATACATGTGTGTATATATATATTCATATTTATATGAAGTGTATCATTCCCAAACTAATGTGTTTTGTTACCAGCATTCTCTACTAATTTTTTTTATCTAATTAATGATTTCTTTTTAATCATGTAGAACAAGGGTGAGATCCAAGTCTTGCTGAGGACCTATATTTTCTATACAATATTATTAGTATTAGTTTGTTACCAAAAGCAAATTCAACTTAATCTTGGACCTGATGAGAATATTTGAAGTAAATACTTAATTTGGGGAACAAGTAAAAGGTACACATGAGTCCTTAAATAATGTATGCATTAATTGAAACAAAATTGAATTCCATATAAACTCAAAAATTTACAACAGACTCACACTTTGAACCATTAGATGCCAATTAAATATGAACAAAAGTTTCAACATATTTTATTTTTAGTATATAGAGAGTCTGGTGAAGTATCATTTACTTGAAGCATTTCATAGAATATTATTTTTAAAAGAGGGATATTTTATGGGCAAGTAAATTGGGAAACAGGTTTAAAGAAACTGAAGTTCTCAGAGTTTGTAATATGCAATTGTACAATTGTTAATCTTGGGATAAATGTCAGCCTACATTCACCAAACTTTTATGACCACAGATACCTAGATTTTTCCCATTTCTTTTAGTTGTATGAAATTTTTGGAAAATTCTTCTCAAAAAAAAAAAAAACCTTGAAGTTGAAGGACAATAGAGACACACATCCTAAGCAAATTAGAGAGACTTTACTGTTTGTGACCTCGAAAGTCATCCCTTTTTGTATTTTTCATATTAAAATAAAACTCCCACAATCTTCCAAGGTGGACAAGGGCAAATTCAATGTTTAAGGAGGAAATCAAAACTGGCCCCAGGCAGATCTGGGAAGTAAGCAAAGTCTATTTCCAGCTCTTCCCCTCAGTGTCACCACATTTTGCTTCCACTTCTGACAACTTCCTCAGGTTGTCATTCCTCCTTACCACATTGGAACCTTTTCTAAAACCCTTTCCCAGGGGCTATGTAACCGTGGCCAATTACATTGTCTCCCTCTCTCTCCCTGACAAAGACAATTTCTGCTTAGGGTACACCCCCTCTGGGTGACTTTGATTGCACTGTCTTGTGGACTGAAAGCGTCTCAGGTCCTAACACCTGTGTCCTTGTGCCATTTTAGGCCCTCTAACACTGAAGTCAATGTGTGATTCTTGGCCTCATTGGAAACCTCTTGAATTGTATCTCATTAGTCACTTCTTTTTCCTATTCTTAATGCCACTACTAGAAAACACATAATATCTCAGAAAAAGTAAAGCTGAAGAAGTTATACAAGTAACCATGCCATAGAAATGGAAAGGGCTGGAGTCAGAGGCTTACCTTTCAGTCTTGGCTCTATTACCACTTGGCTCTTTAGCTCTTGGTCTCACAGTGCCTCAGTAGTCTCAGTGGTTGAAGGACAATAATGCTTACACAGGCCTGTGATCACTGTAAAATGAGATATCTCGATAGATGAGGAATGTTTTGAGCAGCTGAAAAGCAATGTGATATTCATTCAGAAACTTTATATTACATATAAGCAAATTATGCTTAGCCTAGAGCTTTTCCCCATGGCCCATTTGGTACATATTCCAGAATTGAATCACAGAAAACTGAAACTGAAATTGGCCCTAAATGTGACTAAGTATACTAGAGGACACTTAGACCCTGAAAATTTAACGAGGATTAACTCCAGGTAAAGACAGGACTTCAGCATCGTTGTGTGAGTCTGGACAGAGACTTTCCTACTGTGCAGGACATTGTTAGAGTGTTCTTAGTAGTCCTAGAGCTGAGGGACACACATGAGAGAGGGTGCATCAGGCCCGGGTCAGGAACCTCAGTGTCTCTGTCTTTCAATCAAGTTATGTGTTGTGATTCTGTAATGTAGGAGTTGGTGATATTTTAGTCCCATAGTTTTGTGGAAAAACCAGGGTGTCATGCAGGGGCTCTGGCCCAGGAAACACATTTGGGGTTCGGTAAGTGGAAGAAGATGCAGTTAGGATCTTAGACAGTCTTTATTCAATGGTAGCCACAGATGTTAGTCAACCTCAAGCCAGTTCCATTTTAGCCCTTATTAGCCCCCATTTCCTAGGCCCTTTTTTAATATACATTTCAAACAAAGAGGGCACACAGCCAACAGGTTACATAAAGGTGGAGGGGGGCAGGTGCTCACAAGTTAATGTTTATGACCTTGAGTCTATATGCTGGATCACAGTGGTTCTGGCCTTGACTAACCATAACATAGCCAGTTCCCAGCCCTGCACACTAAAAACATTGCATAACCTGCAGGAAGTCTCTGTGAGGGAGCCTAACTACAACCATTTTGGGGCCTGCCCCAACACAGGGTATATAGCTTTAAAAGTTTGTTGAGAAATACTCAGCCACCCTAGAAAAAGAGAGACTTCCTTTCTCTCCACAGATGTGGGAATGAGTCCAAAATATTTGTATATCTTGCTTGCCTACTAACCTCTCTCAAGGCTACACTGCTGAAGAGGTCTGTTCTGCCCTGCTGTTTGCCCAAAGCCTTTTAAAAAGCTTTGTAGACACAGTCATATTTAGAGATTTCACCTCCTAAAGCATATGAAAGCATATATATATATATATCTCCTTCATTAAATATAACTTTGATATAAAATAATTTATTAAAGATTTGTTTCTGTATAATTCATTTAATAACAGGAATGAGTTCTGGCATGTAAGTTAATAAACATGGACTTTTAGACATCTTTGGATTTGCATCCCAACCCAAGCATTTACTAGCCCTGTGACTAAAAAAATAAAAAAGTGTAATATCTCTATGCCTCAACTATAAAATAGAGATAATGAAAGGGCCACTTTTTTAAAAAAGTAAAAAATAACTAAGTTTGAAAAGAGCCTCAAAAATTCTTAAAAGTTAAGTGATTGTGTAATCTTAAGAGGAGGTACGCAGGTAATCACTGGACTATTTTTTTTTTTAGTTGTTGATGGACTTTTATTTTATTTATTTGTATGTAGTGGTGAGAATCAAACCCAGTGCCTCATGCATGCTAGGCAAGCACTCTACTACTGAGCCACAACCCCAGCCCCTGGACTATCTTTTTAACTTTCCTTATGTTTTGGCATATTTCAAAATAAAAAGTTACCCTCCTTCCCCACCCAAATGTAGCTGCTAAGATTCATATTATTTCTGCTTTTGGAATCCTCATGCATACTTGGAAGTTCTTGGAAAATAAAAAAAGAAAAATCTATCCTCTACCAAATGTTTCAGATATAATGAAATTTATATTTAAATATAATAATTTATTAAATAGTTCATTAAATGTGCCAATTAGTGGTTTATTTTCTAGATATTTAATTAACCACTTATTAGTTTGAAATTTTTATTTTTTTAAATTTAAGCAAAACTAAGTTGTTTTTTTTTCAGTTCCTTAATATTTCCTGGAAAAGTGAGTCCCTGAAAAACTGGCAGGCTATATACCTCTCCTGCCTGAGGATTTATTTTGCCTCTTATTTTGTATGCAATAGATATTAAGCAAACAAACTGAGTGTTATTAAAAATTTTCAATCCTCATCCCTATTCCACAGGGTCAGTATCATAATAAGAAGGTAGGTATCCTGCCACACTGCCAAGACGACAAGCAAATCAGAAGACCAGTGGAGCAGCTATGCTTATTGAAAAGCATATTATTTTTTATTCTTTATTCTCCATGTGCAAATTACTATAAGAGAAGCAGTCAAGAAACCACCAAAGAAGGAAAGAGAACTCTTACAAATGGTAGCATTGCACTAATATACCACTCAAGGTCTTGCTAGGGTTTGAAGTTTGTATCCCTCCAAAATGTATTTCCAAACTTAACTTCCAATGCAGCAGTATTAAGAGGTGGGGCCTTTTGGGACACAATTTTTTTTTGGAGGGAGAGGGGGGTACTGGGGATTGAATTAGGGACACACAGCTCTTTTTAACTTTTATTTAGAGACAGGTTGCTTAGGTCCTCACTAAATTGCTGAGGCTGAATTTAAACTTTCAATCCTCCTGCCTTAGCCTTTGGAGCTGCTGGGATTACAGGCATGTACCATTGTGCCCAGTTCAGAATTAAGTCTTGAGACTAGACTCTTCATTAAATAGAATTAGGAATTTTATAAAAGAGTAGGAAGAGCAAGCTTGACCCGTTAAGCCCCTTCTTCCACATAGAAAGCAGAGAGTAATCCCTCATCAGAAACTGAGTCTGCTGGCATCTTGATCTTGAACTTTCTAGCCTCTAGAAATGTAAGAAATAAGTCTGTTAGTTAAATTACCCAGTCTAAGATATTTTATTGTAGCAACATGAACAGACCAAGATCACCTTTATTCTGAAATTGCAATTCAGCCTGCAGAATTGACTTTAAGTGAGATTAACATAGCCAGGTCTGTTTAGCAAGAGACCAGGTGAGTTAAATTGACTCAGAGTGTTACTTTGCTCAACAGAACTAGACTTGCTGCATGCATGATTGTGATTTTTCTGAGCAGTGTGAGGATCTCTACTTGGTGACTGAGTGATTAAATATCTTCTGTCTTTTTATGACAAATTGCTTGAGCCTACTTTCTTAAGCTTACAGTCATTATGGTCTCATTTCACTGATTTCTTATTTCAGGCATAGTCAGATCTGACATTAATACCAAACTCACTTAATTGGTGAGTCAGTCAAAAGTCACTTTTCTGGAAAGCAGCAAAATGAAGTCTAAGGAGGCAGCAGGATGCCTGGCCTAGCAGGTGGATGTACCTGCTGGATATGGAAGAGGAAGGAAAGGCTGCAGGGCAAAGGAGGGAACAAATCCATCTGAGACGATGAGACTTTCAGTGTAAAAAATAAAACACAAACATAGAAAGATACAGAATGTGGTTCAAGTCTAAGAAAAAAAAATAAGAATTGAGATTTGGCAAACTCTGCAAGTGAAAAAATAGGCAACAGCATACTGGGAAAAGAGATATAGTAATAACGCAGTCCTTGACTTTATACCAAATAGTAGTCATGATGATGTAAAGATGGGTTGTTAACTAAGAATGATTCTGTTATGCCAAGAACACAGAGAGGATATTAGGAAGGTAGATTTGCATAAGTAGACACTGACTAAAAATAGCAAATAACAAGATTATTTTTGAAACATAGGAGAAAACACTTGAAGTTAAAAGCCTTTTAAGTAATTGGAGCCATGGAAGGGCAGGGCTATATTTGATTGCTCTTTCACAGGAATGTGCATGTACCACTTTTCTAAATATTTTTAAAGTTAAAAATGTCTATTTTTTTAAAAAAACTACATCATATTCGTTTTCTGATCTCTTGCATTTAAATGTCATAAATAAATGTTTAATCTCTTTTTAAAAAATTCTCAGTAACATATCGATGCTGATTGAGAAGGACAGTTATTAATTTAATATGCCTTTTATAGAAAGAGTATGCATAGCAGAAATGTGCAGAAAGACAGCAGAGTGAAACACTGAGAATGTCCAGAGCCTTCAGATTAGAGTGTAATAATCTATGTCTCAGTAGAAAGGCAGCAGGGTCTCTGTTCCACCTTCAGCGGCCACAGCTGGGAGCAGGATGGGAACAGGGCAGACAGGAAGGATGTTGGTCTTAATGGAGTTTGAGTTGTTAATTGGATCCTGTTTCCACTTTCATAATATACATAAGTTGTTTGTTTTCAACTCCAAAATACAAATGCACTTTCCTTTGTACAAGCCCTGTCACCAGGAGTGTTCTGTTTATATCACATGGTTTAGCTTGCTCCTCTTCACCTTCATTTTCTAGCTTTCTCAAAATATGGTCCAAGTGCTTCTGACAAGGAGGGAGCAGTGTACATTGTGTAAGAGAAACACCATTAAATGTCAACACAGCTCTATCGATGATCTGCCCATCCCAGATGTCAGGGTGACGTCAGGGTGTGTGTACTGTGGGTTCCCCTAATCTTCATGTGCAAGGGATGCTTCCATGGCCACCACATTAGCGGGGATTCCTGCTTCAGTGTGTGGGTCACTAGTTCATGTTATACTTCTGACCATGTTGCTTTTAAGCTCATTTTCTCTCATGTCTTCCAAGAGCAATGGCAGTCAATCAGATCACCAGTTGTTGATAATTGTATCCCTTCCAGGAAAGTGGTAATTGAATCAGAAGAAGAAAAAAAATTAGAAAAGATCAAAAGAAATCATTACGTCCAGTGTCTGTGGAATATTTGGCTCAGTATTGCTTGTTGCCTGTGAGGTTCTCCTAAATGAACTTTGGGCACAATTGACTTAAAAGGTTATAACATTTTTACTTTTTTGTTAGTAGCATGAATTGAAAATTTAGTATGATGTTTCTCATCAATGCCCCATTCAAGGTAATTTCACTATTTCCATCAATTCTCATAAATTTTACATAGCAAACAGTTGCCAATATTGTGCAGGATTTCTTTTTGTATTGTTGTTATGTTTTGGTTTTGTTTTAATTTTCTTTGTTTTTTTTATTATTTGTTGTAATTAGTTACATATGACAGCAGAATGCATTTTCATTTCAACTCATTGTACACAAATGAAACACAAATTTTAATTTCTCTGGTTTTAAACAGTGCAGTCACACCATTTGTGCAATCATACATGTACATAGAGTAATAATGTCTGTCTCATTCCACCATCCCCCCCAATTCCCTTCCCTTCCCTTCACTGTTCTCTGCCTAATCCAAAGCTCTTCCATTCTTCCTTTGTTCCCCATTATGGATCAGCTTTCACATATCAGAGAAAACATTTGGCTTTTGGTTTTCTGGGATCGACTTATTTCATTTAGCATGATGTTCTCTGACTCCATTAATTTACCTGCAAATGTCATCATTTCATTCTTCTTTAAGGCTGAGTAATATTCCATTATGTATATATACCACAATTTCTTTACCTATTCATTTATTGAAGGGCTTCTAGGCTGGTTCCATAGTTTAGCTATTGTGAATTGAGCTACTATGAACATTGATGTGGCTGTGTCACTGTAGTATGCTGATTTTAAGTCCAAGGAGTGGGATAGCTGGGTCAAATGGTAGTTCCATTCCAAGTTTTCTGAAGAATCTCCATTCTACTTTCTATAGTAGCCACACCAATTTACACTACCACCAGCAATGTATGAGTGTACTTTTCCCCCACATGCTCGCCAACACTTACTGTTGATTATATTATTGGTGATTGCCATTATGACTGGAGTGAGATGGAGTCTTAGAGTAGTGTTGATTTGCATTTCTCTTATTGCCAGAGATGTTGAACAATTTTTCATATATTTGTTGATTGATTGTATATCTTCTTCTGTGAAGTGTCTGCTCAGTTCCTTAGCCCATTTATTGATTTGGTTATTCGTGTTTTTTGGCGGTAAGTTTTTTGAGCTCTTTATATATCCTAGAGATTAGTGCTCTATCTGAGGAGCATGCAGTAAAGGTTTTCTCTGTTTCTGTAGGTTCTCTTTTCCTGTTATTGATTGTTTCCTTTGCTGAGAAGAAGCTTTTTAGTTTGAATTCATCCCATTTATTGTTTTCATTTTCATTTAGCCTTCACATCAAAGATGAAAGAGAAATACTATTCTTTCCCACTTCCTAGTGCCCAGGAAAGATTTAATTCAGACATCAAAAGTCTAATGTCAGTTTTCTCTTAAAAATCATCGAGTTTTTATCATGAAAAGAAAATATTAACTATCTGGATCACCTAAAAATTGTGCAATATATTTAAACTTTATTTAGTGTAGTAAAGACATTTAACTGCCAGAGCAGAACAGAAAGGTCTGACTCTGGAAGTGATCAATAAAACCCACATAAATAATTCAGCCTATTCCCATTGAAATTAGTTCTTCATCTTTTAAAATACCCTCTGTGCCGACTCATGATGGCAATGGGGAAGGGGGATGTTGGAGGAATGGAGGAACTTTAGATAGGGCAAAGGGGAGGGAGGAGAAAGAAGGGGCAAAGAGGTAGGAATGATGGTGGAATGAGTCCAACAAAATTGTATAAAAATATTCTGTGTATAATCAGTGACTTGAAAAACTGTGCTCTATATGTGTAATGTGAAATGAATTGCATTCTGCCATCATGTATAACAAATTAGAATAAATAAATAATTTAATTAAAAATCAATCAATCAAATTATGCATTAAATATAAAATACTGTGTGCATACATAGAAATGTATGACTCTCTCTGTTTGAAACATTTGTCACATTTATGATTACTTATGAGAATAATCACTAAATAACAAAAGTATTTTCCACACTTAGAAGGTGACAACATTTACATTTCCTGGTAGAACACAGCCTTTTCAAAAAAAAAGGATGTATACAAAGTCTAGTCACACCAACTTGTGTCTTCATACATGTACTTTGGATAATAATGACCACCATTATTTCTAACCCCATGCCCCCTCCCTTCTCCTCCCACCCCTCTGCCCTATCTAAACAAAAACAAAACAAAAAAAATATGGGATGGGGGTCTTTTATCTCCTTTTTAGTTCACCTTTAATAGGATGGAAGGATGTAGTAGCCTGTAGATTTCCATATAAATCTTCAATGAAATAATAAAACTAGGATGCTCCAGAAAATGGTGTGACCACATTTTGATATTCAACATTTTTTCAGTAATGGAGAGTTGATAAATGCATTTGTGGTCTGTCTTGTCAGTAAGGAAAGGATAAATGACTCTCTTGTGGGAGGTCATTTCAACTTTCCAACCATCTGAATACCATTTAAGAAATGACCTTTTCCAGGATAACTATGCTAAGTAGAGTTCTTGTTCCTGAAAAAAAATTTTTTTCCACTTGATCAATTAAGTAGTGAGACTCATTCTTGGCAGATTGTCAGAGCCCTTTTCCATTTCCTCTCTGCCCACCATACTCAGAAAAAGCCAATTTGTGACAAGGACTCTGCCCATTTTAATGAACCCTACCCATAATTAAACATTTTATATCTCTGTGAAAGCAGTATAATCTACATGCTCACATACACACACACACATACACACACACACACAGTCACACTCAAGGTCAGCTCTCTAATTTCCCAGTGAAAAATAAAAATGTAGTAGCCTTGTTCACAAAACAGGGGAAGAAAGTGCCTTTCAAGGTACTAAAATATGATGCTTTAGTGCTTTCTTTCACAGTTCTCCAATTGACTTGTCAGCGTCATTTTATGTGTTACTTAATGTTGTTCTAAGTCAAATTTTTAAATTATGAACATGAATTTTATAATCTATCCTTACATTGTACAATTTCGGTTTTAAATGCAAATATTGGAGTATTTAGTGTGGACATAGCATCAATAAAATGACACAATTCATATTCTGTATTGTGTGCATGCATATGTATTTTGTTCTTACCAAAACAGTGGGAATACTGCACAAAATTATGTTTGTTTTTTACTTTTAATTCATGCACATTCTTCTAATTATCTTTACATTTGGCTTACTTATGAGAAAGAAAAATTAAAAGGGAAATGAACTATGGG
The DNA here is from genome assembly GCF_052094955.1 of Ictidomys tridecemlineatus. Classification (NCBI taxonomy): domain Eukaryota; kingdom Metazoa; phylum Chordata; class Mammalia; order Rodentia; family Sciuridae; genus Ictidomys; species Ictidomys tridecemlineatus. Next base: position 40,926 of record NW_027522759.1, read on the forward strand.
CTCAATATTTTTCTTTATGTCAATCATTTTCAGTATGAATGATTGACTACAATAAGGAAATTAACATGACCAAGAAAGACTATGAAAAGTTTCCTTGGTCATTGTGTTCTTTCTGCATTTAAAGCATAATCTAATTCACATGTAAAGGGAGACCCATTGGGACTGTCAACATCCCTACTTAGTCATAGACAGGACATATTACTGATGCTCACTTTGATTGTTGCTAGACTCCCACACATTGTGGAATCACTAAGATCCTGTGTTCATGAGGTATCATTGTATGTGAACACGACATCAGAGAATGGATGACAGGTACCCATACAGCATGTATCTCCTCATCTTGTGCCCATGCTGTACTGCCTCCCTGAACTTCAATCACAAAACACAAGTTCAAAGATAAATGATGAAGAATTTCCAGATGTCCACAGCAGAGCATTAAAGCAAAGCGGAGGCCTTCCTGAGCATGGGTCCTGTGGAGATGCTTGTATAGGACTTCACCCTGGTCCTACCATTCCTTCCATTGTGCTTCAGGAGTACTTAACCGCTTAGGGGTGCTTGCTCTCTCCCTCACAGTGGATGACATGGTATGGGAAAAGTACTTCTAAAAGATGTTGGTAAGTATTTTAAAAGCATTTTTTTTTAACTTTTGCTTTTAAGTATTTGGCATCTATATAAGCATATTAATCCTATCAACAAAAATGCCCAGTGTAGTTCTCAGGAAAAAAAATAAAGGAAAATCAAGAGCAATTAAACAAAGGTTAAAATCCATCGACAATGTCAGATTTTTTAAAATCATATTCCCAGTATATTGATCAAGGCTATTGCCAAATATAAGTTCTGATTGAAGCTACTGCTCCACTTAGAAAAAGGTAGCATATGAACCTTAGTATTTATAGGAAACACCACTGTTTTTATATATATATTTTAGTACCAAGCCTTAGAGACATCTTGTCTGTGCTTTGTTCATACTGTCCATGTTTATACTTGTTTATGTTCTAGAGAGTTTGAATTGTGAGCCTTAATAAAATATCAAACAGTGCTGCTTTAGAATTCAATATTTGTGTCATTCTGTTTCAGTACATATTATGAAATTTGGTGACATGTTTGACTATAGGCATGATACAGTAAACATCTGATTTATTACATTACAGATGGGACACTATTGGCAGCAGGAGAGCAAGTATAACACTTACACTTTTACTGCCTTCCCAGAAAAAGAAGGACAGAGTACTAAAGCTAAGGAACTAACAATATTGCCTCTTTCTCCAACTTTGAAATAAGATTTGTGAAGGACATAGAATGATAGACTTTATGGACACAATATATGGTACAGGTTGGGCAGAACTCCTAAGTACTGAGTCCCACACTTACTGGCTGATAAATGTTGGGTAGGTTATTTTAATTCTTTTTTGAGTTTCAGTTCCCTACTGCAAAGATAATAAGGCCCTAATAGGTAGAACTGTGGTGGGATTAAATGAGACACTGTGAAAAGGGCGATGGTGACTGGCATGTGAAGTCTATTAATGGCAGCTTCTGTTATTGGTGGAGGTGAGTGGGAAGGGTGTTAGTGATGGGGTAGGAATGATCAAAGCAGTATATTTAATGCAGTTGTTCTTTAGAATCAATTGCTGAGTCATTTAGTGGATTAAGATGAAAAGACTTGGCTGTAACGTTACTTATGATCAGCATGTTACAATTGTCTGAATGCAGGCATGAATATTTTAGTTGTACTGTGTAGTTTGGTCTCAGCATTTGTTACATTATTTGTTTTCTGGTCCATGGCAAAAATAAAATCACCATCACAGAGAAATGGTTTGGCCCACAGAATACAAGTGCATTCTCACCATGCTGCCTTGACACATTCCTCTCTGGTGAAATCCAGAACAAAAATGCTGATCTGAGGGGAGCACTGATACTGACTCAGTAGATACCCAAAGACTGTCCAGATGACGGCTGGGAACAATGGAGTGGCTGGAACCAGGTGTGCATGTTGTTTGGTCATTTCCTTATTTAACCACAATTTCTTCAGCATTATTTTTGTGCTAGGCATAGTGATATGGAGGTTAAAAATACTGATCAGACGGGAGCCTTCATTTCACAGAGCATCTAGAAATGGAAGAAGACTATCTATGGAGATAGCTGTGACACAGGTTAGAAGAGGGACATAGAGACAACATGCATGCATAAATTTAGAAGAGATGATGGAATGCTTTCTCCATGTGCAAATTATATGATTATGCATAAGAAAGCTACCTATGGTCATGTCAAATCTGAGATGATGAACACATGAAGTTAAAAATAAACATTAACTATTTTACAAATTTCTTACATAAGAAAAATGACCAGATACAATATAATGGGAGGGAAATTCATAATGGGCTGAAAAGATTCAGCTTATTTAATAACAAATGTAATAGGCAGAATTGGGGGTTTCAGGCAGAAGAACAGAGTAAGTAAAGGTGTAAGAAGTAAGAAATAAACAGGTGAGAAAGTATTTGTTCTTTTGAGTCCTGCTTCCCAAATTTTAGTTTGGATATGATTACCTGGCGATCTTGTTAAAAGGAAGATTTCGGATTCAGTTGATATAAGATGGGACCTGAGATCCTATGGTTTTGGTCCCCCTCAAATATGTTGTTAATGCCAAGTAATTGATCACATTTTGAGTGACAAGGGTTTGAAATACATGAAGCACAACCCGAGAAAAGCTAGGCTGGAGCTTTAAGGACAATAATAAGAGAAGGCTAAGAAGTTTGAGCTCTATTATACAGAAAATAAAGACTTCTGAAAACAAATGGTTTAAATCAGTGATGAACTTCAGTAAAGTTAATCAACTGGAGTGTTTAAGATGGAAGTTTTATTCTGAAAAAAATAATAAACACCTGCATTTCCCCAACAAAATTAGAATCTCTTGATAAACAGGTAACCACAGATGTCTCCTGAACAACATCTCATTCTGGTTGGACATTCTGGAATCACTATGAAGTCCTATATAATATGTACCTTTCTCATATTTGTGTCACTAAAATCCTTTAAGAAGGAGGTCTCTAGGAAACCAGATTGCAATTCAGTTTTCATGGCTAACACAGGAGTTGAGGAAGCTGGTATTAAAAAGTCAATTAAAAATATATAAGCCTAAGGAACTATTTGTGTTAAAGTGTTGTGATCTAACAGGATTTCATTTTCATGTAAGAATGACTTAATACTTTCAATCTGAATTCTCCTCCAATTTCCTCTGCCTTGCTATTTTTCCCTGCTATATGTACATTTGTTTAACCAGAAACTTGAGAGCCATTCTTGATTTCTTCATCTTACCTGACTCTCGGATTTAGTCATTCACAAAGTCTGCATGTATTTCAAACATAGAAATGGATCCATGCCCCTCCACACTCCTTGTATCCCAGGCAATCATCATTAATTGCCTAGACTACTACGAGGGCTCACTGACTGGTCTTGCTATTTCTTCTTTTAGTACATTCTTCTAAAAGTCACAGAATGAGATTTTTAATATATAAAATCCATCAAGCCATGCCCTGGGTTAAAACTATTCAAAAGTTATACATTAAACTTTAAATAAACCCCAAACTCCTCACCATGGCTTATTAATCCATGTCTCCTCTTCTCATCTCTGATTTTATCTTAAGTCATTCTTCTCCATCTCGCCTCACCCCTAATAAAGCTTCAGTAACCTGAGCCTCCTGTACTTTCCTTCACTCCACCTGGCTCTTTCTTACCTTAGGGCCTTCAAGTAAGCTTGTCACTCTGCTTGGATGATAATTTCAGAAAAACCTTCAATCATCCCCTTATATAAGAGTGAGTTCTTTGCATCAACAAAACTTTATTATGACAGTACCTCCATTCCCTCTTATAGTTTTTGGTCTATCTGCTCACTTTATTATAAATTGTACAAAGTTTACACCTATAAAATTTTTGATTAACAATTATAATTGTAGCACCATATTAATTTACGAATATATTTTTGTGTCACTAAGATGGACCAGGTACTAGTTTAAGTTCTATAGATATAATAGTGAACAGAACATGAAAATTCTTTACTTCATGGAACTTATATGCTAGCTGTGAGAGACAGACAATAAATAATTCAACTAGGTAAAATGTAAACTATGTTAGATTATGGCAAGTTTGATGGTGAAAAATAAGTCATAGATAAAAATGAAATTCTGAATATATCCAGGGATTACTACCTTAAATAGAGATGTGGAAATGAAGTTCTCATTCTATCATATTAATAAAGCTGAAAGTATATGTTTCTTTCTATATGTGTACAGAAGAGATATTTAGTAAATTCAACTAATCACTATAATAAATCTTAGAGCACAATAGTTCTGAAAGGCTATATTTAAATTGTTTAAAGATTCTCTTTGACACAAAGTGCCAAAATTATGCATTCCCAAAAAGGTCTATTAAAACCAGTAATAAGTTAGGGATGCAACCAAATTTATTCAATATTAGTCAGGAAGTACTAAAAAAGTTAGTAAATAGAAAAACAAATCACCAAAATCAAATTAATAATTTTTGGAAAGCATAAATTCTAAGAAAAGAAGATTAAAAATATTTTAAACAGTATATATTTGTGGAAGTCCATTATAATAAAGTAAAAATATATTTCAACTAGTAGATACCCAGTTAAAACATAAGACATTAAAAACTAGAAACTTGAATGAAAAAAATTCCATTCCCAATAGGAAGAATGACACAACATACTTAGGAATTTATTTTAAAAGAAATTTGTAGAAAAATAACCTTACTGAACAATACTTTTCAAAATGTAAATCACTTGAGATATATATCCAATTGTGGGAAGACCAATAATTGAAAGTAGGTAAGTAAAATTATTCTCTAACTTTATCACAGCCCAAGTCAAAAGTGAAATGGGATTTGTATGTGAAGATAGCATAGTAAATTTGAGATTTGAATAGGAAAACAGAAATATCAGATTAGTCAACAAAAGAGAAGAGGGAAAAAAACCCAAAAGAAGGAATTTGCCTTATTTAGAATTAAAATACATTTTAATCCCATAAAACTCAAAACAAAGTTATGTGGTACAGAAATCAACTGAGCATTCTGTAGAACAAAACTGAGTTCAGAAATCACCCCTGACCTATCTGGGAATATAGCATAAAATGAGATTGGTATTTTCAATTAATATATAAAATTATTACCTTATGTTTTATAATGGTATTGGCTTATTTAATAACTACTAAGGAACAAAATAATGCCTGCATACATCAAAATTATTCCAGATCAAGTATAAAATTTTATTGTTTTAAAAATAAGAGAGAAAAGATTACACTAATTTATACTAGCATATAATCTGTTCATATTTATCTAATACTTGAGCTTGATATTAAAGGTGGAGACCACAAAAGGACTGATAAAATTTGGTCTCAAATAAATCCCGTGCTTTGGAATGGTACACCAGGAAACACTAAAACCAAAATGCCTCATTTAGTTTAAAGTGTTTACAATATGTATGGCGAAGGTTTAACATTCTCCACTTTAAAGGACAATTAAGAGAATAACAAAATAAGACTCAGAGAAAACATTCAAAAAACACACAATTGATAAAGAATGGTATCTAAAATAAACACCAGATTCTCCAAACTCACAAATAATGAAACAAAACAAGAAATCAAAAATGGGCCAGAAATAGTGATGTTTCATTTAAGTGGCAATTCATTTGAATTGAACCGAAGGAGGCCTGGAGGATTGGTAGATGATTAGTTCTGGATGTGTCTGTGTTTCCAGAATAGACTGGCATGTGTGTCCAAAAACTGAGTAGAGAAGACCTGCTTGAATATGGTGGGTGCCATCCAGTGGGTCCTGTGCTTAAATAGAACAGGGAACTAGAACCCATACAAATGAGGCTCCAGGTTTTGGCTCTTTGGCCTCTGGACCCTGTGACTTGCTCAGGAGCCTTTCTGGAGGCTCTTGGGACTTTGACTTTGGACTAGGGGCTGTATCATTGTCTTCCCTCTTCTGAGGCTCCACATTCTTTGACTAAATGATGCTACTTCAGCCTTCTCTGGCTCTTTCGATGACCATCACAAAACTTCTATGATCATAGGAGCTGATCTACTAAGTCAGTGTTTTGTTTTTATGAATTTGATGTCACATAATTTCAACCATGGATACTTTAAAGTTAATAATATTGAGAGGTCTACGTTCCATAATTCAGATGTATTGTTTCCAATGTCCCCAGAATAATCAATATTTAAAACGCTATGTCTTTATGCAAGAAATTGTTACAGAGAGGAAAAAACAGTGTTGTGAAGAATTAGAGACATGTCTTTTGATTCCACCTATAGCACAAATGGTGCGTTTTTATTGGAGACTCATTGCTTATATAATTTTTAGACAGGCTATGGTACTTAGGCTAAAAACAGAAAATAGAATTGGTGTTATGTTTTTCTTGTATAGATTGGTCTGATTTCTTAATAGTTCTAAGTTTTGGCTTAGAAGTAGTATCACAATCAGCTGACTCCTTCTTGAAGTAATACAAATTTTTTTTTAACTTTTGCTTTATTGAAGTAGAATTGGATAAATTATTAATTAAAATAATACTGCTACCTGCATTAAAATTTCAGAACGAAATTATATAAATTGTAGTCGTTGCAGATGTTTTCTTCATTTTATTTGAAATGGAAGGGGATGATCAAATCAACTCATTTATAGTACCTCTTTCACAGAGAGCCCATGTGTCATTTTTCTTTCTGCCACCAATTTCTACAAGTAGAAATGTAGAGTTTCCTTTTAGTACTTAAATTCTGTTCTAACTGTAGTTGCTTCCAAATATTAGCATTTGTCTTGGAAAAAAATATAGCTTTTGAAAAACAATTATATGGCTAGAGATGTAGCTCAGTGGTAGAGTGTTTGCCTAGTGTACACGAGGCCCTAGGTTTAATTCCTAGCACTATACACACACACACACACACACACACACACACACACACACAGGTTTAAAAGCAACTGTAGCTTTAATCCTTTCTAATAATAACAATAGTATTCCTAGAAACATCATATATCAAAATACATAGGTATTAAGTGTATGCAAACTAAATACTAAATATGATTTACTAAATCATGTTTCAGTTTACATTTTAGAGATTCTGGTAGCATATATTTGGCTTTTTATGTCCATACACAAATGTGTGTTTATGCACAATTATTATTTGCAATGGATTTTAAGACATGAATTTGCCAACTAAAAGAGTTCAAATTACATCAATTTAGACCTGGCATTTCTTCAAAAGACATATTTTAAGTTCATACAATTGAAGTATATGAAAAAGTGTTCATACAATTGTCTCTGTGAATATAGTTCTGATCATTTCAATTCTGTCACTGGTGGGCTTCTAGCAGTGTTTCTTGGTCCCTGCTAGCTTAGGCAATCTTCTATCAGGAGGATTCTCCCTCTCATTTAGGAAGGATCCATAGTATTAACCTGAATTATCTTTAAAATAATTGTTCTTGAGCACGTTTCAATGTGATGTTGTTCTCTGCATGATTTTCCTAGTATCACATTTATCATATATGATATTTATCTTTTGTCAGGTGTGAGCTCATTTAACAAAATGTGGGACTTGGAATGAATTATCCATAAATGGAGATTGATTCATTCATTGATTTATTGATTCATTTAAGACACACCATTGAATACCTGATATGTAATAGGGATTTTGTTGGCTACAAAAAAGACTGATTTCATAACCACCTTCCATGGTTTCCAGATATTAAAAAGGTGGAATAGAAGGCAGCATATCCAGAATAATCTTGCCAGCTGTTTTTGATAATTGCTAAGCTGGGATTGTGAGGGTGTCACATTTTTCTTTAAAACTTTCTTTTTTAAAAAATATGCTTAAATTTTCCATAATGAAGAGGATTTCCCTTCTGACAAGTCTCTTATCAGGATTTTTTGTGCTCAGCTGGAGAGGTGCATCCCATTCCATTAAAAAGAAACCAATGGACTTTGGATTGTTTGTACTAAGGATCTTTTTCTTTCTGAAAGCATCAGACACATTGTTTATAATTTTATCACTCTCTCCAGCATCGATTTCTAAAATTCTCTATACTGAAAAGGAAAAAGATAGTAATATCACTCTGATTATTTATCTATAGATTTGAGGTTCAAAGTCAGGTTAAGAGCCTAGTTCTGTTGAATTATTCTACACAGTCACCTCATTTACCTTTGCCTCCAAGCCACTAAATTTTGTCACTTGGTCATAGCTTTCCATTGTTGACTGATGCTATTAATTTTTCTACAATAATTTTTCTTTTTTGCTTATTTTGTTATATTTTGGGGAAAGGAAATCCTGACTTGTCCTTTCTCCATTATATGTCTGCAAGCCTCGTTTTCATTCCTTTGAAGACTACCCGCCCCCCAGAAAAAAAGATTCTCTGAAAATCAAACAGCAATCAAAGTGTCTTAAAATGCTGATAGAACCAGAATTACAGTCAATTCTTATTTCAGTTACATTCAAAATTTGGAAATATTAAGAACTCATTATGTTTATAAATACTGTACAAGGAAGTTTTATAATGACTTAGAAATAGGTCAGCTTTTCTCTTCTATGAAGAGTTGTATCATAAGCTATGAAATGTCCCATTTGTAAAAGTTTTTTCTTACTCTCTTCACTTTATTAATTTATTTTTATGTGATGCTGAGAATCAAACCCAGTGCCTCACACATGCCAGGCAAGTGCTCTACCGCTGAGCTACAACCCCAGCCCTATGAAAGTTTCTTTTAAATACCCTTTATTCGTGTACTACACGATAGTCAATAGAGTAAAAACATTAAATCAGATACTTTAGCATTTTTATTTTTATTTTTTAATGGACAAATTAATGTTATGTATTTATGGTATACATGATATTTTAATAATTAGTATATACTGTAAAATGATTCTATCAAGGTAATTAACATGTTTATCTTTTTGTAATAAAAATTTTTAAAACTATTCTTTTAGCAATTTTGAAATGCTCAATGCATTTTTATTAACTGTGGTCACCTTCTGTTCAATAGATCTTGAAACTTATTTCTTCTGTCTAAGGAAAATTTTAGTACCCTCTGGTCAACATCTCCCAATTCCCCTACCTGACCCATTCTTCACCACTGGTAACCACCATTCTATTCTCTACCTACATAAATTTGACTTCAGGTTCTACATATAAGTGAGATCATGTATTTTTTCTCTTTGTGTCATGGGCTTTATTTCCCTTAGCATGATATCCTCCAGGTACATCCATGTAGTCACAAATAACAGAATTTTCTTCTTTGTAAGTACCAAATAATATTCCATTATGTATATGTACCATATTTTCTTTTTCCATCCATCAATGGATGGACATTTGGTTGGTTCATTGTCTTGGTTACTGTGAATAGTGCTGCAATGAATACAAGAGTATAGTTGTTTCTTGACATACTTCTTATTTCAATTCTTTTGGATATAGGCTATTTTAATTTTTAAAAATGATATGGAATCTCTTCAAATGAATTCTTAGGAAAATAAAAGGTTGGGCTTTAGACTGGAAGAAAATATTTGAAAAATATACATTTTGTAAAGGATAGAAACCCATAATATGAAAAACAAATCTTCATAAACTCAGGAAATACAAAGCAAACAATTTAATATTTCAAAATGGGCAATATATTCAAACAGATACTTGACAAAGGAGCATGAAGAATTTTTTTTCAGATGATAGAAGTGTACCTTGATTGTACTGGTTGTTTCATGAGCATAAGCTCATCAGGGTATTCACAGAATTGTTCACTAAAATGAATGAATTTCACTGAACAGAAATTACTCCTTAATGAACAACAAAAACAACAAAACTCAAGGAAAAATGTGACTAAAATACTCAATAATATAATGGCCTAGCCTTAATCTCACTAACTCTATACTTACTTCATTGAAATGCCTCGCCTTGAATTGTGTTGTTTGTCAACATAATGTGAGACATAGAATTATGGGCAGAAGGTTTATTGTGAAGAACTCATGGGAAACAACTATGAGGACATGAGGGTGGCAGGATGGTACAGAGGATGACACTACCCACAGGTGGCTGAACAGACATGGATGCTGTGACTGCAAAGCACTCTGAAGTTCAAATGTCCCTTCCCAGTGCCCTAAACAGAGGACCAAGGCCTTACAGCTCTCCTCAGACAGTCACTGGTCAAAAGCTTCACTAGGCCCAAGCGCAATTCCCAGCGAGGGACTCAGTCACTGCCATTAGCAAACAATGTTTGCTGCACCTGGAGAAGAGGTGTATCTACCCTGAATATGGGATCTGAGGAGAGTATCAACATTTACTTCATGAGTGTCTTTAAAATTTCTTCTTTCATATAGTTTTGTTGAAATATTTTTTAAAATGTTACCATTTTCTATCATGCTTATACAAGGATATAACATTTCAATGTTGATTAATAAACAAGGTGAATGTCCATTAGTAGGTAATTAACTAAATAAACCATTGTACATTCATAAAATAGAATATTACTAAATCACTAAGATCTGGGAGATGTTTTTGTACTAGTAAGTAAAGATCTTTAGGATAATAAAAGGAGAGTAAGGCATAGAGTAGTGCTTATAGTGTCTTCCATTTTGTATAAATGGAGGTGAGAGAGAGTCCAGTTTTATTTGCTTATAATTTCTCAAAAAAAAAAAAAAAACTCTGAAAGAATCCACAGGAGATAAAAGTTACTGAGATGGGCTTTATATGGAAGTACTGTGAACTTGTCTCCTTGGAGTCAAGGGCAAGAAGCAAAACCTTTCACTGTACAACTCTTCCTATTTTATAAGATTTAACTATGAGACATATAACCTGTTCAAAGACATTTTAAGATATATCAATTTGAAAAATATTAATATAAGTATCAGGTTAGGAAAACAAGTAAAGTAAAAGTAAATCCTTCCATTGGCCTCAGCAGTTATAGAACAGCATCCTGAACCAAGCCGTCATGTTTGCCCAGATGTAACAGCCATGTCTTGCTACCTGATCTCCTTGCTCTTGTTGCTGCTTCGGCTTCTTATCAACTGGACCGTTGGACAGATAGAACCTTATAGCTACTTATTTATGATCTTTCTCTATGTACCAGGATATCAGGACAAGATGTAACACAATATCACAGTGGAGAGGCTTTCTGCTTATGTTGCATTCTGAAATAACCTCATGGCTTAAAATGGTATGTGGCACATAACAGGCTTCAAAATTATTTCATCACTTAATCATTTGTTTAAATAATATTTAAAAAAAACACCACACTTTTATTATGTATAATAACATGAAAAAGTCAATTTTTTTACTGTGTGAAATTTAATTCATTTTTAAATGTTTTTATTATTGTATTATAATTATACATAATAGGGACATCTTGACATGTTCTTATATACACATAGCATAATTTTATCTAGTTAATTCCCCAATACTTCCATTTTCCCTTCCCTCCTCCCTCTCTCTGTTCCCCTTCCTCTCTTCTTCTGGTCTTCCATCAATTTCTTTATGTATTTTTTCATTGATGTGCTATATTTATACATTAAAATAGAATTTGTTGTGATATGTTCATATATGCATATAGCATTATTTAGTTGATTTTATTCCACTGTTTTTCCCGAGTTCCCTCCTTTCTTACTTCTTCTTTGATCCCCTATTTTGACTTTACAAATCTCCCTTCCAAAAGGGAGATCTATGTTTTTTTCCTAATTCCTTTTTTTCTTTGTAGTCCTGTATGTGAAAGAAAACATTCTACCTTGATTCTCTGAAATGAGGTGACCTCCTCTGTGTATATTTTTCTCTCTGTCTACTATTCTGTTCTACTGGAGTTAATGTGTGCTTTTTGCCACAACCATACTTTTATGGTTATTTTTTGATTTTATTATTTTTTTGATTATTATAGCTCTATAGTATAATTTGAAGTCAGGTATTGTAAAGCCTCCATCCTTGCTTGCTTCTTTATTGCTCAGAATTGCTTTGGCTACCTTGAGCCTTTTATTATGCCATATGAAATTTAGACCTGTTTTTCCTAGTTCTGTGAAGAATATTATTGGTATTTTGATATGAATTACATTGAATCTGTAGATTGATGTTTGCAGTATAACCTTTTTAACAATGTTAATTCTGCCTACCCAAGAACCTTGGAGGCCTTTCAATCTTCTCATGTTTTCTTCAATTTCTTTCTTCAGTGTTCTACAATTTTCACTGTAGAGATCTTTCACCTTCTTGGTTAGAATTATTCCTAGGTTGGTTGGTTACTCAGTCTGTCTTTTTTCTTTCGAGTCTGTGTCAAATTTAATTTGTAGCTAAATTTTGCTATCTTATTTTGGAAATGATTTAAAGAAATAGCCATTAATGTTCTTTCAGTTGCCAAATGTTATGAAGTTTCTAAAATGGATATACTTAAGTATATAAAAACTGTTTTACATAAAGGTGATTCTTAAATTTTTGCATTTATCTGAGCCTGTTTTTCAATCCTTCATCCAGACCTAATAATCCTCAATACCTATTATACCTGTGTGAATTTTCATTTTGTTGTACCCAATATTTTTGTAGTTCATTAACTCCTATCATCATCACTAGAAAGTATCTACTGTTTTCACTGACACACAATGATTCTCTTATTATATGTACAGTACTCTAGGTATAATTTAAGATGATAATAATAAAGCCAAGTGAGATTTTTTTTTTGGTAACTAGTATGAAGAGAAGTACAATAACAAAAGAGAGATTTCATAGAAATAATGAAGAGAAATAGTACCAGACTTCTACATTTGTATTTGCATAGATATAATCATTACTTTTAAGGAGTGATAAAAACTTGGCTTACATTTAGAGAACCTACATTTAACAGTTGATTACTTCTTGGAAACTATTGTTAAACACACTGCATAAAAGACAAGAAGTCACAGATAAGCTTAAAGTGCAGATAGCCTACATTGGAGTAAAATCTCTTACTGTAAAGTAATGGGCATTACAAAATATAGCTGACCTTTGTTATGCCTTAAGAAAGACAATTTGTAGTAATAGAAAAATAATGGTGAAATTCAGGTAAGGCTATTCTCATCAAAATTATAAGCTCTACAAATTCAGAGAGCTTGTACTATAAGGGGAAGATTAAATGATTAGTATATGTAAAGTATGTGCCAAAGTATCTTGCACAGAGCAAGTATCCAACTGCTCTCCTTATTTTCAAGGTTTTGATCTAATTCACGTAGCATCTATATCTTTGTTGAATACACTGAAAATACTCAGCAAAATAATTTTTAAGTTGAATTGGGATAATGAAAATAGTGATTATTTTACTACAAAAGAAGAGCCCCCAAAAAAACGTCAAACAAAGAAATATCATTATGTGAAATAGAGTGAGTAGCTTATGGTTTTAATCACAGGACAGTATCTATTATAATTTGTAACAGTTAAATATTTTTTTCAAATATTTTATCCAAACATAATATTTGTACACATTTTTGGATACAGTGTGATATTTTGATACATGTATACAATGTGTAATAATCAAATAAGGATAATTAGCTTTTAGCATTACATTTGTGTTGGCAACATTCAGTATGCTTTTTTATATTTTGAAATATAGAATAAATTATTTTTAACCATAATTATTTGAAGGTGCCTTGCAGGACACTAGAATTCACTCTTATCTAACTGTATTTTATGCTTGATAAACAATGTCTTACTGATCTTCCTACCCTTCCTAACCTCAAGTAACTACTATTTTAAACTCTATGTCTGCGACATTCACTTATTTAGCTGTCACATATGAGTGAGAATATGTGATGTTTGTCTGTACCTGGCTTATATCACTTAACATATTGTGTTTCAGACTCATCCATGTTCTGCAGATAACAGGATTTGATTGTATCCTTTTGTGTCTGAATAGTATTCCATGTTGAATAAGTACCACATATTCTTTACCCATTTATCAGTTGATGGACATTTATATTTTCATTTCTCAAATATTGTGAATAGTATCTCAATAAACAGGGAGTGCAGATAACTTCTTAGCATACCAATTTTCTTTCCTTTAGATAACAAGTAGTGGAATCATTTGATCATATGGTAGTTCTCTTAGATTTTTTAGAAACTCACATATTGTTTTCTACAATGGTGGTAAAAATTTTCATTCCCATCAACCATGTATCAGAGTTTTCTTCAAATCTTTTTTTTTTTTTTTTGGTCTTTTTGATAGTAGGTATTCTAAATTGGGTAAGATGATATCCCATTGTGGTTTTGATCTGCATTTCCCTGATGATTAGGGATATTTAGTGTTAATTTATATACTTTTTACCATTTGTACATCTTTTGTTTTAAAATATCTATTAAGGACTTTTGTAAATTTTAAGATTCTCATTATTTGTTTTCTTGATATTGAGTTGTTTGAGTTATTTACTAGCTTATTAAACTTTTCTCTTATGTATAATCTTCAAGTATTTCTCCTCATCCTGCAAGTATTTTACAGAATTATTGCTTCCTTTATTCATTTTGCCATAATCCAATTTGTCAATTTTTATTTATGTTTCCAGTGTTTCTGAGGACTTATCCAAAAAATGTTTGCCCATATCACTATCCTAAAGTGTTTGATTTTTTTAAATGTGGCTAATATGTGTAAACATGAGAAATCAAAAGAAAGTTGTAAAATAACTGATTATTCTTTCATTAATGCTTGTGTGTGTGTGTGTGTGTGTGTGTGTGTGTGTGAGAGAGAGAGAGAGAGAGAGAGAGAGAGAGAGAGAGAGAGAGGGAGAGACAGAGAGAGAGAGAGAGGGGGGGGGAGAGAGATGTTTCCCATGTTTTTTAGTGGTATTTTCAAGCATGTACTTTTAATTTTGTGTAAAATTATTTTAGAAAAGCAAATACAGAAATACAATGGTATAACTCAAAATAGATGACTGGTAAAAGATTATTAATTTCTCCTTAATTTAAATATCTTCTGTTTAGTCTATTGTTCTATTAGTTTACAGAATAGATATATTATAACCAAGAAGGTAAATGTTTACTAATTAAGGACGCTGTCATTCTCATCTCAAGTTATCTACAGAGGGCAGCAAAGAGCTTCAGTTAAAAGACTAGCAGGTTGAGTTACCAAGTTTTAAGAGCAGCTTTCTGTTTCAAAATCATTTTAAGTATTGTGATATATGTCAAAGTCTAGGTTCAGTTTACAAAGCTCACAGTATTGTTGCTTATCATACATGGAAGAGATCATGTCAGATTAGCATATGAGGACATTCAGGTGTCCATCATATCATCAAAATGGCATTGTATGTTTTCTTTTTTTAGTATTATTTTACAAAAAGAGTCTTACAAAATAAATTATTATAAGATTCTCACAAATGCAAATTCTAGTGTTTAAACAATTATGATCTGATAACCATTAATGAATAATGGACTAAGGCAAATTCAATAATGATTTAAGCTATGTTTGGTCTTGGTGTTATCCCATTTATGTAGCTATATAGCTATATTTTTTAAGTCTGCATTTTTTATTTATCAGTTATTTATGACATAATAAAATCAAAAATAATACAGAGCTCACTAGCCCACCTGTATCCAGAGTAATATGTAATTCATCCTCCCAGATTGGGTTCTGATTCTGAGATGGCATTTACTTTGTAGGAAATTTACTAAAATATGTCCCTGGGATGAATACTTGTGAAATGGAAGAGAAGAAAGAAAGACTAGGTAGAGGGAAATTTCAAACCACAGGGCACACCCAACCCTATGGGATGATCTGGACCTATAATGGTTGTTCAGAAACTTCCTAAATCAATCTAAGAAGTTAAGGTCTTTATACTCCCATTCGGATCAGTCACTGGTTATGCCAAGAAGGGGCATGACCTTGGGCAAGGCAGCTCAGGCAGTCCATGCTGAGGCAGCAAGTTATTCTTTAAAGAGGTATTTTAGTGGAACATCAATATGTCCATCACATCGTGTAAAATTAAAGCAATCACTGTGCCTTATGGTAGCACAGGAGGGATGATTGCACTTATTTTGCAAACTGTCATATTTTACAGTATTAACTCATTAATTCACATTTAACAGGAAGTTATTATCTTAGCAGATCTGTGTTAGTTCCTTTTGGATTCTGTTTTTTTTTTTTTAACAGATGAGACAGGAACAAATGAAAATACTGAAGTCAATACTACATTCAAAGTTTACATTAAGAAAGAAAAACACTGAAAGACAAAAGAGAAGTGACTAGGGGATTGCTTAATTGTACTTAAAAGAACAGCTTACAACACCTCCAGGCATTCATTTTTCAAAGAACCAATTTAGATAAGGACAACTAATGTGTTAATTTGAAAGCATTTTAATCTCCTCATTTAGGGAACTCCTTAGAGAACCAGAAGTAAAGCAAGATCAGAGGGGCAACAGGGAATTTGTTTTTCTTTAAAGTAAATGAAACTGACTCTCAATATTATAGAAGAAATAGTTACATATTTAAGATATATGGACAAACAGCAATATAAGGAAGAAAATTAAAATTGCTCAAAATCTTCATAATCTCTGAACTCAGAGAAAACCAACAATAGTATTCTAATTTTTCTTCCAATAATTTTTCCTCCATACAAGTAAAAAGTTTGACTCAGATATTTTTACTTATAGAATAAGTTTATCCCCCTATTGCATTAAAAAACATTCAAATGGAAATCTGAATCTACTTCAGATTGCTCCACTGATTTGTCAGACAGAGCATGGAATTATCACTGTTAAAATAAATGATAAGAAAAGTTGAATTATGGTGCATATGTCGAACTATTTCTTTAGGAAGAACCCCACAAGATGGTATTGCTTGATCAAAGAAAAATAACATTTTAGGTCCTTGTTATATTGGGAAATTGGAATCCAAAAATCTTATTCATTGGTCTACATTGCCTTTGTTAGTATTTATATCATCTTCATCGTTATTGCAAAATTTGATAGTGAGAAGTTTTTGCTATTGTCTAATGTTAATTTATTTGATTAAGTGTAAGCAATTTTTTTCAGTTGTATGTCTCTTTTCTGTAAATTATCTACTTGTGTTAGAAACAGAGCTTTTTAAAAAATGATGTCAAAGTCCTCTTTGTACACTAAGATCTTATCCTTTCCTTTATACATTAAGGATATTTTTTTACAATTATTTCTTCCCAATTTGTCACATTCTCTTCACTTTTGGTTACTACTGAACTATAGAATTTTTATGTGTGAATTCAAATATGCAATCCTTTACCTTTGGGATTTCATCCTTAACTTTTATGCTTCTAATTTATGTTCAGAGATTATATGTAGTAGTTTTAAAGATAAAATATAGATGTATTAAATTTATATTTATTTTGTTATTTACCTGAATGAATGTAATTAATTATTCCAAAGAATTATTTGCAAAGTAAGTTTGTTGTTGTTGTTATTTTTATTATAACCTTTGTTTTAGTCAGCTTTTCCACTGCTGTTACTAAAAGACTCTACCAGAACAATTGTAGAGGAGCAAAAGTTTATTTAAAACTCATGGTTTCAGAGGTCTGAGTTCATTGACAGCTGACTCCATTTCTTGGGGCATGATGTGAGGCAGAACATCATGGTGGAAGAGTGTAACTGAGGGAAGCAGCTCCCATAATGATCAGAGAGCAGTGAGAGGCTCCTTTCTCCAGATACAAAATACATACCCCAAAGGCATTCCCCCAGGGGCTCACTTCCTCCACCACAACCAATCTGCTTTTACTTACCACCTAGTTAATCCCACAGGGGATTAATTCACTGATTCAGTTAAGATTTCATAACCCAATCATTTCTCCTCTAAATCTTCTTACTCGAATTGTCTCATACAGGAGCTTTTTGGGGAATACCTCCCATTTAAACTATAGCAACCTATAATAAATAAATACTTTTATATGACAATTTGAATACATATGACAAACATACATTTACACATGTACTTATAACTGAAATATAAAGTGTAAAGAACATTTTAATCTTAATTTACTTGATGAAATCTAATATTTATTCAATTCTAAAAGATGATACCATTATCATGTTTTACATGTGAACAAACTGAGACATTTAAGTCCTACTTTATTTTCTTGCTTTTTAACAGTTATATCTCTTATATTTCTTGCACTTTTGCATTAACCAGAGCTCAGCTTTTTTTTTTCTTGTCTCTTCTCCTCCCTCTGCTCACTGCTTCTCAACCCTTCCCTTCTCTTGCCTCTCTTTTCATTGAAAGCACTGACTGTGGTCCACGAAATTCACTCAAAAATTTATTAATGGTTCTGACTCATTACCTGGACAATATGAATTTCTAAATTCTTAGTTGGTGATCCATATTTATAATGAGTTCTTTCTCTCTAGTATATATTAAAGCACTACAAATTGTATTTAATCACTGTTGACTTTTGAGCAAATATAATGTTTTTATGATTTCATCTTCACAATATGCTTTAATGTTTTATGGAACAAGCCCCTTCCTTGTCATTGGAAATTTTCACATTTTTCAATCTCATTCAGCACTCTGTTACTGTAGCAAATACCTAAAATATATCAATATATAAAGAGGAAGGGTTTATTTTATCCCTTTTAAGGATATATCCTCAATACTAAAACTCCACACAAGAATCCATCTATGGAGGTTCTACCTCCTCCCTATAGGGGAGGTGATAGAACCTTTTGTGTTTAAGTAGCTGGGGACTAAGCCTTCAACAAATAGGCCTTTGGGGGACATTAATGATCTAAAGCATAGCATCACATTTAGTTTTTTATGTTTATTGTTTAGGTTATCTTAATTATATTGTCACATGTCAGTTTGTAGAGGAATATAACAATATAACAGCAAATGGAGAAAGTGGTCCTTTCTTGTACAAAAGAACATGATATTTTTTTCTATTTCTTTGAGTGTTAATTGCATGCCTCAGTAAATACTTCCTATGTGTATTAGCACCTCATTTCTTATATATACTTTTTCTGTTATTATTATGAATAGAATATTTACAATTTTCTAAGATGATTTTTATCTAAGATTGTAGAATAAAATTGTTAGTTGATTTTCTGTGTTTTCAAGATATAGAATTACATCTATAAATAATGGTAATCATAATAGCTTTTTTAATTTTTTGGTACAGGGGCACTTAAGCACTGAGCCACATCCCCAGCCCTTTTTTTGTATTTATTTAGAGACAGAGTCTCTTTGAGTTGCTTAGGGTCTTGCTAAGTTGCTTAGGCTGGCTTTAAACTCATGATCCTCCTGCCTCAGCCTCTGGAGCCACAGGATTACTGGTGTGCACTACCATGCCTGGCTACAATAGCTAATTTGTATTTAATACTACAAACCCATTCATATTCTCATCACTTTGACTATTATGTTCTTTTCACCAACTCCAAAAGATGCACATTATAAATACCACATTTTGTGTATAAGTAGCTTAGGCATTTAATTTCTAGTTTTATTTTCTGTCTATCTTATGTTTCTTACCTTTTTGTATTAGTTGAAGCTTCTAGAAATATGAGAGGTACCAGAGATAATAGATACCAATCTATTCTCTTCTTAATGTTAATTTGTTTGCCTCTAATACTTTATTAGTTTATATAATGTTCATTGTTACACAAAGACATCATTGAATATATTAGGTAAACACATTTTAATTCAAATTTATTAAAATCTTTTTAAATCAGAAATAATCATAAAACCATATAGTAAAAACTCAACTCCTTTGATAATTATATTGTACTTCTCATTTGAAATATCGACATGATATATTAATAAATTTTCTAACACTAAATTTAAACCTCCAGGTTTTTGAAAATTACGATCTCACAGATTCTGATACAGATAAGATTTCTCTCTTACTAAAGAGAACCTAATCATATTTTACCTGAATTTATCCAAAGAAGTGATTTTTGTGTCAGTTTACTGTTTTTCTACTTGATTGAGGATTCAAGGCTATGGCTTAAACTAAGAAATCAGGCTTCACACATTTCAGAATGTTAAAACATAAGTAAATGGCAAGAAACATAAAAAGAAGTAAATGATAAACTTATTAGTTTAATAATTCATAGCATTAATTTTTGTCTGTTTATATCTTTCCTTTGTATTTTCCATAACACAACCATATTTCTCTTACTTATCCATAGCTCTTCATTAAATTTAAACATTTTCCTCTCCTGTCCCTGTTCATTCCTTCTTAATGTCTACTAAGGAAATAAAGAGAAGAGATCAGCCTTATATATGAATCACATTTTTATTACTGGAATAGCTGCTGGGTGGGATAAATGTAGCAATAGTACATGGTTGTAAACTCCCAGGCACCGTGTAGTTGGGCAATCCCTAATGTTCTAAGGGTATGCTCTAGGTGTGAGGGCACACCTATAAACATCGGAACAGGTGACCCATTTCAAACAGCCTACATCTAATTCCTTTAGGATATACATGTTGGAATAAACAATTTGTATAATCAGGCATTTGGGAATCTATGAAACTAGGTGGAATTAGAACGCTTTTGACAGAAAGAATCTCTGATTCTTCTTCCTGATTTCAAGAAATGTAAGTAAGCTAAATAGTAAGATAAGTTATTGACTTGTTGCTTGTATTTATTAGATGAACATGTCACATAAAAGAGTGAATTGCCAACATAGGACCATAGATCATATATTTCTGTACTTATTTATGTATTCAAATGAATTTAAGGGATTTCCAAGTGAATTACTTGCACTGATAAGCTTTGTTGCAATTTTTTTTCTTTTGGCTTGAATTAGGGTATCTGCAAAATTCATATGTTGAAGTCCTAACTCTTAGAGCGTAGAATATGACCATTGGAGATAAAGTCATTATATATGTAATTATTTAAGATGAGGTCACAGGAGGGATGACCCCTAATCCAATATGACTGCTATTCTTATGAAATGATAAAATTTGAACACAAAGACACTCATAGAGGAAGCATGCCACATGAAGATTATGCTACTCCAAGACAAGAAATGAACAGAGCTAAAAGATGAGCCTAGACCAGATCCTTCCCTACCATCTCTAGAGTAGCGTAGCCCTAATTTTAGATTTTGACCTCTACAAGTATAAAATAAATTTCTATTTTTTCTCAAGGAACTTGTTGTATTACTGAGTGTTGATAGTTCTAGCAAAGCAATACACTCCCAATAGTATTCAGAAAGTTGATATATTTTACTCTTAAAAAGCATACATAAAATTTATGATGGTTTATGATGTACATTGTGAATGATTGCTCCATAAAATGAATTGTAGACAATTGTTTCACGATCACAACACACTATAAATGTTAGACTACTAAGAACACTGCCTAATGGAATGAATACATTCTTTCTTATTTTCATTTTAAGTAATATTCATTTTCTTTCATGAACTTCTATTTTAATTAAAGATCAAATTGTTCAAAACATTCCTTACAAAGCCCTTATCCTATCTAATCTGCTGATGAATCAGAATATTCCAAGTGGTACAATTTTTAAAATCTCAATAGTATTATTTTACATTTGTGATTATTCTTTCTAGACAAGGGTTATTGAATTAAGTGAGCTATGAAATAGTTAGCTATAATTGCATGCATTTATAACATTGAACATTAAACCCCCATTTGTTAACAAGTTTAAGAAGCAGTATGTTGTAGATAATCAAATATTTTGGATAACAATATTTAAGCATTAGAATACATTTAATTGTAAGCCCTATTAGATAGGTTCTAATCTATTTGATTTTAAATACATATTGGAATGCATATCTTCAAACCACCGTTGAAATAGTAATTATTTTTTTGATAATTTTGGAGGTAGGTAAGATGACCTGTCAGCTTAAACTCTGTGATTATCTCAATTATGTATAAAATATAGTCCTAATTTAGTTACTGCTCCCTGAATTAAGGGAAATTGAATTCTGAATTAACACTAATTGAAATGGATATGTATAATTTTGGGGAAAAGAGTAGAGATATTGATAAGTATTTACGGAGTAGCTTCTGGGCAGTAAAAGCAGTAATTTAAAATTTTAAAGACAAAAAAAGGAAGGAAGGAAAGAAGGAAAGAAAGAAGGAGAAAGAAAGGAACAATTACCCTTCCCTGAAAAGTATTTTATTGAATTAAATAATTGTAGGTATCTAAGCTGTTTCATTGGTAGTGTGGCAGCTAGTTTGGCTATAAGTTTTGAAATTCAATTATAAGTTTAGTAAACTTTTGTGTGATTCTTTGATACATTATCCATTTACTTTTGAGCACATAGATATGGAAACACAAATTGTCTCCTTCAGGGATGCTTCAGCTGGGCTGGCACTGGGTGCTGAGGGTGGCCAAAAAACAGGGCAGAGCCTTCCTGCCTTGGGTGAGATATTGCCTTCTCTGTCTTTATTAGTACACAGGTAAATTACTGCTGGGATGTCTTCATGGTAGTCAGTGTAGTCCTTTGAAAAAATATGTAGTTGAATATTTAGAAGTATACTATTCGAAAGTATTGACACTTTGTTGGTAATTTTTGGAGACCAATTTCTCTGGATGCTGATAAAAATTTTAAAGAGGCTTCATAATAACCATTTTTCTCATTTCCTCTATTAAAATGAACAATGCAAAGTTTCCCTCTCTCAAAATATTAATGCATGTCAAGCATCATTGTGTGCAAATGGACAAGCTCACAGGAGGAACCCCGAGGAAGACCAGAATTTACGGAGGGTCAAAAGCAAAAGAGCTCACAAAGGGACCAGAATGAAGGGAAAGTGAAACAAAGATGAACAGGGTGATATCACTGATGCTGAAGTGAGACTACTTTTCTGGAAAAGAAAAGGGGAACCATTCTGCAACCCTAGTGGAATATGAATTCAGGCAGAGATCCAAAAACGGATAAATATAGGCAGGAGTATTAACTCACAAGTTGCTTACTGTATGTATACAATTTCCCTTTTATTACATATGTATATATACATGTATGCACATGTATATTTAAAATTATATATTATATATGTATGTATAAAGTGTGTGTGTGTGTGTGTGTGTGTGTGTGTGTGTGTGTGTGTGTCTATCTTTGGGTAGAAAAACCTGACAGGTATCACTGTCACCAAATGATCAAAATTAACATTGTCTATATCCATAGTGGGACAATACATATCAGTGTAGTGGCTTCCTGCTGAGATGAAATGGAAAAAAAAATCAGCACCACCTCTGAAGAAATATTCACTAAAAGATATTTAGACTATTACTCAATAAGCCTACAGCCTTCACCTCAGAAGTACAGCAAATACAGGTATTTTTAAATGATGTGTGAAAACACAATAAACAACAGCATAAATCTAGTTTGTGGGCCATTCTAAAGACAATGGAACTACATCCTTCAAAATGTTAATGACACCAAGGGGTAACAAAACAAATGGAATGACTGTTCAAGATAAAAAGAATTTGAAAAACCAATGGAAATTTATCAATATGATGACCAATGGGGCAACTCTTTAAGTGAGTTAAAAAACCATATATGTGATACACACTGGAAACAAAAGAAAAAAAGATGGAAATATTTGAGGAGCATAACGAAATGTACTGCTTGATACCTGAAAATGAGCATATGCAATAAATAAAAGAGGGACATTTTTAGGGATAGTTAGGAAATATGAATTAGTACTCTGTGGAAGATCATATTGACAAATTATTATCGATTTTTTTAGTTGTGGTAATGGCATTGGGATTGTAGGGAGATGCCATTAATTTTAGAAAGTGCAAGCTGAAGTATTTGAAGTTGTCTGTTTGACATGATGTCCACAGCTTACCTACACAATTATTTAGCAAAATACACACCTACACACAGAGAGCAAATGGTAAAATGTGAAGGACTGTTGACAAATCTATATGGAGAGCACAAAAGTAATCATTATATACCTTGAAACTTTCTGTGCATTTTAAAAACATTTCTTTTTAAAAAAAAAAGAAGTGCATGTGGGGAGCAGAAGTGTCATGTTGCTGGAAGATTCTGCAAGATAAGGACAGATTTAGTAGGAGGGAGGTTGTTTGTTTTAGTGGTAGGAACATTTTTAGCCATTTAACAATGGATTGAGAAGTAAATCAGAGATGAGAAAAGCAAATAGTATGCTTGGGCATTTACTGGAAGAAGTTAGCAGAGAAGATGTAGAAATAAATAAATGTGAATGTGGAAGGAAATGTATATTTAGAGAAAAGATTTCACTTTTCTAGTTCCATGTTTTGGCTTGCTGCAGGTTTTTGCTTTTCTTTTTTGGCTTATTCTAGTTTTATTTAAGAGAGAAAGAGGTGACTGTTTCAGTACTGATAGAAAGTATCTATAGAAAAGAGGAGAGTGGAGAAGGAGGAGGGGATGTTTTCAGAGTTTGGGAATAAAGTGTGAATAAGGAACCAAAACAAAATGAGGCAGAAGGAACTTTCTCTGAAACTGGCTTCCGGGACCTGCAGGTCTCTTCCCAAGATCCCATAACTAATTGCATTCTTTTTCTTTGACTCCTCTTCCCATATTGTACAAACCCAGATCCTACGATCCATGGATCCACACATATAATTGAGTATGAAACGGAAATTCATCTTACAAAATAGAGCTTTGCTCACTTCAGCAAGCATGAGAATCATCCAGAGAGCAGGTTAAAACACAGACCCTGGAGGAGAGTTATACCTCCTCTTTACCAGTGAAGAAAATTAGACTCCTGGAGATTGCCTGACTGCCCAAAATCACATGTCTCTTGGTGGCAAAAATGGTACTAGGTACCATTCATTTTTCTCTATTTTCATTAGCTCAGGATAAGGGTTTTTCTCTCTCCACTCCACCTTATTTGGTTGGTTTTTAATATAAATATTACAGAACTTTAGATAACATGAAGCTTACCTCTGAATATATTAGTTTCTATTGCTGCATAACAAATTCAAACAAACATAGAATACCAAAGTAAATTACACAACATAAATTTATTATTTCATGATTTCCATGCATCAAGAGTTTAGTCACCAGTTAGCAGATTTTTCTGCTCAGGTCTCATCAGGATGAGGGCAAAGTGTTGGTTGGGACTTCCATCTTATCTGAGATTTCGGGATCTTCTGTGCTTACCCATCTTCAACAGAATTTTGTTCTTGGTACTTGTAGGCGGAGGTTCTTGACTGCTTGCTGGCTGTCAGGATGCATTCTCAACTCTAAGACATGGTCCCCTGTCCCCTAGAAAGTGTCCTCCACAGTGTAGCAGTTTTCTTGAGGCTAGAGGAGAATCTGTCTTCAGCCGGCCAAGTCAGAATCTTGCACAATATAACATAATCACTGAGTGACTCCCTCCTTCTCCATATCATGCAACCTATATTTGGATGAATCCTATCATATTCATGGTCCTACCCATGTTCAGAGGCAGGGCTTTTACAAAATGTGTAATCCAGGGATGGTAATATTAGGGCTATTTTAGTATTCTGCCTATCACCTGTAAAGATAGCTGCAAAGTTACCACCAACCATTTTATATTTGATGAGACTTCAACATTTTCTCATAATTACATTTCAAAAAATTTTTTTGAGATTCAACCCAACAAAGATTTTTCCCCAGATGCTTGTTCCAAGTCTGTTCTAACAATCAAGCCAAAATATAGGACAAGCATTCCATTCTTGGTAAAACAATGAGTTTGTTATCTGTCTTTGATGTGACTGTAATTGCCTCCTTTGCTAATGTGGCGCCTCATTTTTAGAGCATCTGTAAAAGCTTCCTTTTTGGAGATTATTATTCTTTCAATATGTATTTTGCTGCGAATTTTCAGCTCTGCTTTGCAAAAGTGAACAAGCATTCTGTCTGGCAGTTGAATAGTACATGAGTTTATTATTTAACATTGTGTTATATTTTTAAAAGGCTGTGAATATAATAATAAAGATTAAAACACTGCAGGGAGTATGTATCTGTGGCAGTTGTAGGTGTTAATTATGTTGTCAGCTGGAAGAGTGAAAATCCAACCTCCTGAACTTGGGTCAGGGCAGGTTGGCCAAGGATCTGATTTTCTAAAACATCTATTATTATTAAAATGTATTCATTTGTATTCTAAAGTATCTTTGCTCCTTTAAACTTTTTAAATATTTTTGAAAATGGAAATGCAGATTGAATCAGAATCACCTTTTTGGATTCCAGAACTGCATGCCTTAGTAGATTCACTAGAGGTTTTTTAAAAAGCTGAGTAGTGTGAACTGGATGCTTAAAGAGTGTCGAGGGCTTTGATCACAGTAGGTAAGGTTTCAAAAGTCAGAGGATCTCCATTAATACACGACATATAAAAAGTTATGGTTTTGCCTTTTGGTCCTTAAAGGTATTAATGTATTGAAATACTCACCAGCAAATATGTCCATTGATTAAGCTTAAATGTACCAAGAATTTAAAGTAAAATTTTAATAAAGGAAACCACTTGATTCTAATGTCACATAAAATTTGTGAGATGCTATGTTGTGTGTAAATATTTATTATAATAATGATCAAAATTTGACTCTTTTTCACTTCCTGAACATCCCAATTTCTAGAAACAGAAGAGCTGTCTCTTGTGGAAAATTTAGCAGTTAATGTTTTCCAAATAGAAAAACCTAAATGCAGAACTTACATGGTTGATTGGCTTACTAGCATCATAGCCTGATTTTTGAGAGATTTCCGACATGAACAGAGGCAACATTCCATTTCTTGTTCTAAATGGGTTGTTCAGGTTGCTTCAATCTGCACACTGCAGCCAAGATGATCTTAAGTCAATTTGATGCTTCTTTACCTGTCCTTCCATTAGTGATTTTTAAGTGCTTTTTAGTTGAATGAAGATCATTCAACAAGATGCACTTCAACAAGATGCACTGTGCTTTGTGACTTGACCATACAGTTACCCAACTCTAGAAATTACCTCGTATCATTTCCCTCTCACTGCTTATTTCAGCCACATTGCATTGGAACCCTTTCTTTTCTTGAAAGAGCTACATGCTTTGCCATTTGACCTCTATGCATGCCATACAGTCTATCTAGACAGAAAATATTTAACACCTCTCTGTTCCTGCTTCCACTTTCCTTAGATCTCGTCATTGTCATTTCCTGGGGAGGAAAAAATCTTACTTTACCTACTCCCCATCAATCTACCTAATTTTTTCTTTTCTTTTCTGTTTTTAATTTATTTATTGTTACATAGCCTTATAGGTTTTCCTTTCTTTCCTCCCAAGTACTTCCCTCATTTATCACTGAGATTGTCTGCCCTGACCCAAGTTCAGCCTACTAAGGCAATTCTAGGTGCCAGAGACCTTCTGTTACATGCTTGCATTGAATTACTCTAGCATGGTGCTGCATGCATAAAAGATACTGAATAAATATTTGTTGAATAAATCCATGAATGAGTATATAAATGAAAGGATATGTGAAAGACTGTATGGATTTGATTATTCATGACTTCAAAATATTGATAATCTCAATTAAAAGCTACACCTGCAAATAAACAAAGCTAGATCACAGTCAGAAACCACTTGGTCCCTTCACAAAAGTCCATCTCATAGACGAACACCTGCCGGCCAGTTGGCATTATCACAATTATTTCGATGTCATGGGTTATGCCTTGTGAACATTTTAATAAATCCATAATAACAAAGACAGATGGTGACCTGAGCACATTATGTGTCAACATAGTTCCCATCCTTTCCACAGGTGGACCAAATATACAGGAAAAAAGAATATAGACTGCAAGGAATTGCACAAACCATGAGACAAAACAGAATGAATGAACAGAATAGCTCTTGTGCCAGAGGTTAGTTCAATTATTTGAAGGCCTAAAAGAGCAGCAGTCCATTTCAGGGAGACAGGTAGTATGTCAGAGAAAAGCACAAATTACAGAGACAAAAGGCAAAGGTAATGTTGATAGGAGTGAGTGGAAATGCTAAATCTTTAGCAAGATTTGAGGTAGTCGGAGAAGAGTTTGAAGTTCATCTCTAGTTTTCCTTCCTGCATGAGGTAATGTTATTGCCAACTTAAAACTTTTCTATAGGGATGATGGTCTGGCATTTAAATCCCTCCTTCTTTGAAGGCACACACACACAAAATTGAAATGCAGCCATTAGAACACTTTTCTTTAAATCAGTAATAGTGCTAGTGTGATTTACTATAGCGTTTGTTAGCAAATTCTAGTAAGTTATGCCCCTCTAATTTATTTGTTTTTACTGACATTAGCAGGGAAACATATATTCTTGGTAGACAGTCAAAACAAGATCAAATGTAATCAAATTTGTAGTAAAATAACATTCTTGAACAGTTGAATAAGGGAAGCCTGACATGTAAATATCTTCCAGCTAAGTCGAGATTTTAAGATTTCTTTGCTCTTTTGTCAAATGCTGAAATCAAAACTTTTTTGGATCACTGAGATTCAGTGACTATTTCATTGAATACTTTTGAAATTGCCTTTGAAAATACAAATAGAAACTTTATCTGATTAGGATAAGCTAAAACTTTCTCCCTGTGAAAGATAGCCAAAGCAGCATTATCTACCCTCCTGAACATTGTGAATGGATTTCTAGAAGTCTATTGCTTTCTTAAATAAGAAAAATAAAATGTTAAAGCCTTCAAAGAAGAGTACACAAGTATAAATTAAAGCTCAAAGCAGAGAATATCTTTAAAAGTGATCAACAGAAGTTATTGGCTTAAATAATACCATATAAATAATTACAGTTCTTTCAATTAAACTTTCCTGTATCTCAATTATTCCATTTTGGCATGGGAAATACCATATACCAGTTTAATGATGGGTGGATTTGGAAGTAATGAAGGCATCCTTCTTTAATCTGATGCTTTGCATAAACCCACTTGATCTGTTCCTGCTTTGCTCCTCCTCTTCATCTCATTGTCCGCTGAAGTACACGGGGAATCTGATCCTGTAACTCTCTGTTTCAACCATTCCCTGCTTCCATTGTGCTTAGGATGAGCTCATCTCAGACCTCTCTCCTGGCCATCCTCTATTCACATCATCGCCTCTTGGTCTTCAGCCTTTTAAGTCCTCTGGTCCCAGCTGGATGAATTTCCTTCCTCTCCCTCTAGGGATCTCTTCTGCTTATATCTCATTCTGGAGTTCACTGGCATAGGTCCTTTCCTGCTGTCCACCTGGCTAGACCCTGCCCCCTGCTGTGTGACTCATGACTCCTATAAGTCTTTCTTCAAAGCACTTTCCATAATTTGTAGTCACCTCTTTGTAATTGCTGTCTGCACCCCATTAGTTTGTGAACTCCACAAGGGCAGGTTCCAGTTTGTTGCCTACCAGTGTTTCTCAGAGCTGGCCTGGCAGAGGAGCAATGGTGTGTGCCAAAATGAAGTTTTATGAAACAATAAATGGCTTGTGGCACTGACTGTGTTTAGGAGAACTAAGATGATCATTAATCATATCAAAATTGTCCAAAGCATTCTCAACTAAAAGAATAAGGGTTATTGCTATTTTTGGTGACATGAAATGGCACATAAAAATTTAATTTTTCTTAAAATAAACTTTGGAGTCAAGAATTCTTCAGAAAGCAAAACATTATTAAATTTTCTAAGGTATTGCTTAGAAAAGAAACACACCCCCCAGTGCAAGTTGAAAATGAATCTATAGACCAATGGATGATGAGAATATACACCATAGTTATATGAAAGTTATATATTAGGTTGATTAAAGTTTCACATGTGCATCCAAAAAAACCCAAAGAGTACAACAAAACACGTTTTCTTTTTTTCACAT
Source organism: Ictidomys tridecemlineatus (assembly GCF_052094955.1). Classification (NCBI taxonomy): domain Eukaryota; kingdom Metazoa; phylum Chordata; class Mammalia; order Rodentia; family Sciuridae; genus Ictidomys; species Ictidomys tridecemlineatus. The sequence goes on from NW_027522759.1 coordinate 70,619, forward strand.
TCAGCAAAGGCATAGGTTAGCAAGGCTATAATTAGCAGAGCTTCAAAATAACTGAGGAGCTGTTGAAAAACATGTATTCTCTGGGATCTCCTGAAGATTCCAGTTAAGGAGACCTAGGAGTACTGATAAGTCTGTACATTCTAGAAGGACTGTAATTTGGAAAAGCATTTTACATTATCATTAATATAATAATAATAGCTATAATCTATTTAATACTACGTGCCAAGTACTGTACAAAGTACTTTATATACATAAGATTATTTAATCCTAACATTGAATACATAAGGAATAGGTAAAGAAATAGCTTTATTATTGATTAACCAGTGAAAAATTTTACTAAGATTTTTTTTTTGTTTTTTTAATAGCCCATGTAGTACATGGCTGCCAATTTGGCTTAATGGTCCATTTATGTTTTATTCTTGTTATTCTTCCTTAAATGGACCTGAAATGAAATGGATTTGAATTCATAGAGGTTGATCATTCAGTGTGAATCAGGACAAAGCTGGACACAACTGGTTTGAGAAAGGCTCTAAAATTCCAAAACCAGAGCAGAGAGATGCCACAAAAACCATCAGAATAGTCAAGGACTTGAAGTTATAGTCTTCCCAGATAAATAAGAAAATAGGTCTGTACTAGACAGTACACTAGGGTGGCGGTCTCTACATTTGGTTTTGCTTTGTTTAGCAATAAACTACAAAAGCAGTAACTGTGGATGCAAATCAAAGGTCAGGATTCACCAGTCAATAGTTTATAGTATAAATTATTGATTAGTAGTTTGTGGTTCCATCCATATTAATCTATATCACCATCCTTGTTAATAATATTTTAGAATGAGAAATGTATATATATATATATATATATATATATATATATATATACACACACACACACACACACACACACACACACACATACACACACACGTGTGGATACATATTCATAAAATATGAGAACATGCCTGTATATATCATGGCCACCATAGTGAGAGCTCCTATTTATAAAGTACTTATTTTTTTTTACTTTTCTAATATTCTTTTTTAATTGGTTGTTCAAAACATTACAAAGCTCATGATATATCATCTTTTATACATTTGATTCAAGTGAGTTATGAACTCCCATTTTTACCCCAAATACAAATTGCAGAATCACATCGGTTACACATTCACATTTTTACATAATGCCATATTAGTGACTGTTGTATTCTGCTGCCTTTCCTATCCCCTACTATCCCACCTCCCCTCTCTTCCCCTCCCATCTTCCCTCTCTACCTAATCTGTTGTTGTTCAGTTCTCTCTCTCGTTTTTCCCCCCCTTTCCCCTCACAACCTCTTATATGTGCTTTCATATAACGCTGAGGGTTTCCTTCCATTTCCATGCAATTTCCCTTCTCTCTCCCTTTCCCTCCCACCACTCGCCTCTGTTTTATGTTAATCTTTTCCTCATACTCTTCCTCCCTGCTCAGTTCTTAGTTGCTCTCCTTAAATCAAAGAAGACATTTGGCATTATAAAGTACTTATTAAGTACCAGACTGAAAGCTATACATTTTCTCATTTCATTCTCCTTACAATGCTATGAAGTATTATTATTCTGTTGTTATTCCCATTTTAACAGTGAAGCCAAAAAGATTTCGCTAGATGAGGTAACATCAAAAGATGCTTCCCTAGTAACAGATGAAGCCAAGACTGGAACTGGGGTCTTACAGAAACCAAAGCCAGTGCTCTTCTTCGCTTTCATGGTCAACAACCCCAGGGCAGCTTCCTAAGTTATTATAACTTCCACTGATTACCTCTAGAAATTTTGTCTACTACCACCTACTTCCAACTCAGAATACTCCAGATACCTGCCTTTCTCTTACTCAGACACCCAGCTCATTCCTTATTATGCCACAACATTTACTATGTGTCTTCCCAGACCACTGACTCTCCTCTTTAATATTCACTTGTTATCTTCTTGACGATAACTCACCTCCTCAAGAAGGTCTTCCCTGACTGCCAATTTAAATAAATATTTGCTTGTCACAACTTTCATTACCTTTTATCACATGACTCGGCTATTTCCTTCATAATATTACTTATCATTTACTTAATATACTGAGTTAATTGTTTGTCTCTCCTAGTAAAAGCTAAGCTGTACCTGAGAAACATTCTTATATGCTTATTTTAATACTATATGCTTATTTTATGAATGACCAAATGATACTAGATTTGTCTGGATTCATCTAAATCTTGTGATAAATGCTAATGGTGCAAAATCAAATAAAACATGAATCTTAGTATAAAAGGTTACTAATATAATAATTGGAGTTTTAAAAATGCAAATAATTGTTTTGTCTCCAGGGATAATTCTACGGATGAAATTGATACCCTAACTCTATATTCAATTTATCTCTCAGAGAGAGAGATGAAAGTTCTCTCTTTAGTAAATCCTAATGCTTCCTCATGCATATGAAATGTGGATAATTTGGGTGGTCAAAATTAGGTATTGGCTTTCAAACATGCACCTTTACTAAACTTTTGTGATTCAAACAGTTTCCAGAATCTCCTAGAAATTCATATTTGGGGTGTCTGGGTGGGGTCTGCAAATCCCTGTGTTTTATTTTATGGTTTTATTTTTATTTTTAAAATTTATTTTATTTATTTATTTTTATGTGGTGCTGGGGATTGAACACATTGTCTCACGTGTTAGGCAAGCGTTCTACCATTGAGCCACAAACCAAGCGCCATGGAAATCCCTGTATTTTAAAAGACCCTCTACATTCCTCTGGACCTTCTGATACTCATTTATGTTTTTGAGTCACCAGAGTATACTGCCTGGCTCAGAAAAAACAAAAACAAAAACAAAAACAAACAAACAAACAAAAAACGAGTTTTGTTTGCGCTGGCAAGGAATTTTAGACAAATAGCGCATATTTGCATATCTTGAATCTCAAAGTCAGGAGTATTTTTTAAAGAGCAAACTCAAAATTGAAGTTTGTACTTTTCAAAATCATTTGTTCAGACATTGATTTAGTTTTAATTTGTAAATTCTTCCTACCAAAAAGCACAAGGTACTTTACAAACATCAACCACAGGAAAAACATGAATCTTGACAAAAATACTGTCAACTAGATAAAATATTTTTAAGAATTTAAAAATATAATTGTGCCTTTCAAATTGAATTTCAAATGACATTTCTTGCTCTAGTGATATCTAGGCTGTATCTTTGTTAGTTAAGAGTGTTTTACTTGCACTTAGATGTTCTTAAACACACCTGCAGGTGAACCTTCTCTTTCTCCTATCATCCTTTTGCTTATGTTTAGATGAGAGAGCCTATGTTACTTTCATTGCTTAACCAAGCAGAAGGGAGTTTAACTACCTCTTTAAGCTCTCCCCACCTTCCTCCACCCCAGAGAAATCAGAATATATCCCTGTTTGTCTCTAATCAACCTGAGGTGACTTCCTTGAATTTCAAATTTAAGTTAGGCTTTAATCCATGTTCTGCCATAATCTACTATACCCCTAATATTTTATAGATTTTAAGCACCTGAAATTGTGGAAAAGCATCTGAGAGGATTTTGCTCCTTCCTACTTCTGAACAATTCTTTCTATACAAATCCATATAGAAGCCAGACCTGCCTCTTCACAAGGGCCTTGTTCTCATCTTAACCTTATTTGTGTTTTTCATCAAAATTTGCCTACCTTAGTCCAGAATTCAGTTTAGACTTCCCTTTAGGATAATCTTAGGAAATATTCTTATTTTAAAATTCCTAGTTAAAATTTGTTCAATACCCAGGGGTGCATTTCTATTATACACCCACAGTCATGTTAGGCTTGTTATCAAGGATTTAATCTTCATGATAGAAGTTCAAGCATTTGGTTCTCCCTCTGTGGTCTCAGGATCTCTGAGAACACTTAATGTGAATAAAATAAAGAATAAGTATCTTTCATAATAAAATTTAGCTCAAGATAAATCACTAACACTCATATCACAAGTTCCTAATTTAGCTGGATAGAACTCTACCATTAGATATGCCAAATGTTAGATTGTTCTGCTTTTTATATAATTAGGTGTTAAGTTTTTAAAGCACATTTTGTGTCCCACAAAAACAAGAAATCACTGAGCTTCAAGGAAATAATAAAAAAGTTACACAAAACCACCACAATTTATTGCATCAAAAAGATAGTTATTTCTTGAATGATCAGTTCCTGATGATCCCTAAAGATTGGTAAGACAGTTGATAGACATCTTTGCAACAAAATGATAATAAATAGCAATTCCAATGAGAAAAGCAACACTAAGAATGCTAAGGTATTATTTGAATCTGATAATTTTAGAGATTAAAATAAAAAGATTGCAAACCCATTTAATTGGAATTGTTAAATGCCCTTGACTAAGTCACTTATTTAAAATAATTTCTAGTTAACTTTTTAAAGAATCCACCATTTAACACAAAAATCTCAATTTTTGTATTAAAAATACAACTTTCTAGAAGAGTTTAGTTTCTATTGACTCCTTAGACTTCTCATGCAAAGTCTGTATAGTTTCACAAATTTATTTCATGCTTGACATCCTGAAATACTTGAATTGATCAAAAGGAATCAAAAATTGAATTATAGCTCCCTGTTATGAAATATCATGTAAACATTCTTGGAAGCAATACTATTAAACATTCATTCCACAATCATTCTGTGAGAATACCAAAATGAAGAAAATGGTACTTAAAGAACATATTACTTATAAGATTAAATATATTAATAACATTCTCCTTTTATAGAGAGACATAAGTGTTATTCTACAAGTATAAATTTCTGCCAAGTGTCCCTTAAATTCAGACTTACTTTAGGGGAAAAAAAATGTCTAGGAACAAATTTTAAATTCATCATCAGAAGAGAATCCGAAATAATTTTATAAGGAGAAATGTTTATTTTGGTTATCCCTGTCTTTATTAAGAACTCTAAAAGAAATATCAATATGGTAACATTAGCTATTGTGGAATGGTGGAGTTATGAGTGACTTTAATTTTGTGTTTAGTGTTTTTTGTGTTTAAAATAATTTTTGTCATTTTAATTAAGAGAGGATATGTATACAGATATAAGGATACAGAAAAAAAATGTTTGTTGGCTCTAAAGAGACTGGATCTAACTTCCAGTCTCTTTCCTCCCTGCATCCTCTCTGTCCCCAAGTTGACTTTGATACCATTTTTCCTCTGCACATATCTAGCTTGATAACTCCAGCTCATCCTTCATTATGCCACTTAACCCTCTCTTCCTGATCTTCTCGTGTCAGTTAATTAATCCTCCCCTGTAACATGAACAATTATTTCACTTCTGTTGCTTAATAAGAATAATAAAATAAAAACATTCCTGAAATTCTCTAATAGAAACCTAAATTGGAAGTATTCTAGTACCATACTAATTCCAGTTGAGGCCCTTCCAAATATTGATTTTTTTTTTCAAAAGTTACTGACTTTTCAATATCCTAAATATTGTAAGAGAAAACTTAGATCCCTACTATAAATAAATGAATGCAATTTAAAGAAAGAGATGATCCTCAATCCTGCCATCTCTACGTATCTAAGACCCTGAGCCCAAGACCCACTGGATCTTGGCTGAAAAAATGTTTGCCAGTGAGAGAAAGGTAGCACTAAACTGATACTTTCTCTTTGATGTAATCAGAAGAATTGAAAATGAATTGGAAGGAACATGCTCTCCATGTGATTGGATGTCCTTTAATGCTGAACCCTTGAAGCATCCTAAAATCATGGCCACATTCTCTAGTGAAACACACCGTTGATGCTGACCCATGACTTGAACACATCTACAAAGGAACAGAGTAGGGAGCCACCCAAAAACATGGCACATCTGAGGCCATATTGATTATCTGAGGTCCCCTTTTAAGATTAACAAGTACATGAACAATCTGAATTCTATCAAAAATATCATTGCAAAGTTAATACATCCAGAATCATGTTATTAGAGAAACCTTTGAGCCTGGCAAAGGAAACTTGATGGTGGCAGATTGTAATCACGATTGGATGTTTGTGACAACGTGTCACATGGAGTCATAAGGAGGGCTCATTTCATTTGATAGAAAGCAGAGCTGACATTAGTGTTGAGATGATGCCTGGAAGCATACTTTGTTTAAAATAGATAAAGACTCTCTAAAACCTAGATCTACTTAAGAACAATATTGAAGCACTAGAATCCCAGAAAATAGACAGTGGAGTGTGCAGTGTGTAAACAAAATATTTCCTTTTCTCCCACATTCTCCCAGAGCTAATAATCACATATATATGGGGACCAGGAAAGAGCCAGGCAAAGTCAGGGTTTCGTACTCACTTCAGAAAACTCTTGATCCCAGTTTGCTGCCGGGCATTCTATTCCCTGGCTGGCTGCTTTCCTGGGATGGTGGAGAGCCTGAGGGAGGCCTCAGTACAAACACTCCAGTGGTCCACATGAGTTATTTCCAAATGAAGATGAAAAACAAGACTATTCACAGAGCAATAAAAAAGTACTTAGAAGCTTCCAGGTCTAGCAAACTTGGAATAAACCCAAACAAGAAAATAGATGATGGTTGCAATAAAGAACTTCGGGAAAACAAAACAAAACAAAAAAAAAAAAACAGAAGCAGCAGGAAAATCCAGGGTGGCCAAGTACTGACAGAGAGATCACTAAATAATTTTACCCTCAAGGGAACGTATGTAAACAGTTCATTAGGCAGAGGCCAGTGCCTCTCAGCCCCCAGGCACTTGGTGTGTGTGAGAGGGGCTGGATTTTACATTCAATGTCCTGCCACACACAGGTTCAACTACAGGTACAGACAATACAGTGAATGTCTTTAATCATGACAGCCAACTCATCCTAACAAAGTACCTACATGGAATGGAAGTGAGCAGCCTTCAAAGGTGAATTGCCAAACTCACACCTCCTCCCACCTCACTCCAACCCCATCAGCAAGATACAGAAGTCCATTGTGGTTTTTGCTACAGGGAAAGTTCCAAGGGCTGTTCTAACATTCCTTTCTGATCAAAATATGTGGGGATTGGGCTGTAATTGGCAAACGAAAAGTCTGCTTCCCTTGCAGAACTACTGCTTTCTAGGAAACCTGAGCAAGCCAACCTGGCCTCTACTCCTCAGCAAAGTCCCTACGCCAGTTGAGCTAGTCTACAAAGGCAGTAGTAGGTCCAGAATACTTCATTTGTGAGCAAGAGAGGGAGCTGACACATTGTGACTTTTGTTAGTGGATATGAAGAATTAAAGCCAGACTCAGAGCCAGAGTCATGAGAAGCTACTTGCAAGATCTACACAGTATAGGTATGAGAACCAGGAGGTTCTCAGGTGGTCTCGGGTCTGTATAGGTGCGGGTTCTTAGAACCCGCACCTATACAGACCCGAGACCACCTGCTCCCTCCCTCAGTTCTTTCCTCCCTGATTCATTCACTGGGTCTCAAATTTATAAGAATCTGGGTCAAAAGGTACAAACTTTTCCTCTAGAGAGGGGCAAAAAGAGAAAGAGTTAAAACTAAGAAGACTGAGGAAAAAGCAACACTAGAGGAGATATCAGGGATGACAGGCATCCTTGTTTCTTTAAAGTGAGAGGGAGCCTAGAAAGGATATCTGTAGGATTGCAATCAGTGCTAAAATGTTCATCTGAGCCCTGTTGTGGACAGCAAAGGTTTCACTGATGTCTTTTGTCAATAGGTGGACTTCTAGCACTGATAGTCTTTGTATTGCCTGCTGTGGTGAAAGGAGGGGTTGAAGAGAAAAATGTCCCAATATATTTTTCTCTTCCAGCAGAGTGGCACTGACCTTAACTACTACCTAGTGCTGGGAGAGGCTTGTGGGAAAAGAAATAATAAAACAAGTTCGGGCTGAATATTTAGGAAGGGACAAGAGCCATTGACACCAAGGGGATTGTTTCATAAAATATTTTCCTATTTCTTGACTTTTTTAGACTACTAAATTCTGGAAAAAATTAGTAACTTATATTAAATATTTTTTTCTATGGGACACATATTATTTGGAATGATTCTTTGCATGGGTTAATTTCCTGCATTCTTATTAAAATCCTATGGAGTGTGTACTATGATTCTAGCTTTACAGATGAGGAAACTGAGGCACAGGTAGCCTAAACAAGCTGTCCAACACTAGCAAGGAGAGTCCTGAGACTGAACTCAGGTGGACTGTTCACAGATCATGCTTTCCTGCTACTCTGATTTCACTTGGTGATCTGGAGGAGACAGGAACACTGGGTAAGAGGTTTACTTGGGTCTAATAGAGTCTATCAGGACAGAAAGAACAAATATCCTACTCCATCAGGCCAAAGAGTTACACTGGAATAATAAAAATGACCCATTAGAAGGAAAAGGACATTGCTCACTAAGTCATATTAGTCAGGGTTCAGACCCTAAAATGAACACAGGAAAGGTATCAGGGAGCCACAACCATCCAGATCATAGATGCAGCATCCAAAACAAGAAAGTCGATTTTCAACACAGGAGCCCTTGGAAACAGCAAGAGACTAACAAAAGCATGAGTGGCAGGAAGAATTCAAACCTCATCTTTTTCAAAGATTTCCAAAAAACTTATTCTCTTCTTATTCTTCCAAATAATAACTGAGTCCAGCTGTGCTTACCTAGATTTAAAGATTCCACACCAAGACTTTTTCTCACATAGTATGCAAGCATAAAAAAAAATAGCATTCTACATTGTAGAGTGTGAACAGAGGGTTAGTGTAGCTTTTGGTTTCTTCAAAGAAAAAGGCTCCTATCACTATCTTCATTGCTACTAATAAAATCAGAGATGTCAAAGATGAGAGTATAGTCACTGTGTGTACTGGTCCCTGAAAGTTTATCCTTCCCTCCTACCCCAAACCCACATTTCTTAGCCAGAAAGAAATACCCTCTGAGCACTGTGTAATAATGCTCTCTGCATAATCACTGTTTGGAACACATGACATTAAATGTCGGTGCCCTGTGACCAAACTCCTGAATCCCAAATTGAATTTTCCAACTTCACTAGCATTAGCTATGCCTAGAGAAAATGATTGTGTCAGACATAATGTACTTCTGATTCCCTAAAAATAAATTCAGAAATTAAAATCCCTGGAGATTTCAGCTGTGGAGTGGCAGGGATTCAGAAGCCAGATGCTCTGTAGGCACTTTGAAATAGACAAAGTGAATGCCAGCATTAGTCCTCTGAGAACTGAAAGTGCAACCAGTACATGTTTTTAGTAGCTCCCCTCCCCGTCCCCCCACCCCCCAGCCAACCTGGATTTTTACAGCAGGAATAGATTAGGTCTTCCTGTGTGCTCTCCCTAATTAATCTATCTTTTACAGAAGCTCACCTAAAATACATTTTGTTTATTTGTAGGTGGTTTCCTTTTCCAGCTCAAGGATGACATTACAATATTCCTCCATTGAGACCAAATCAACAGACTCATATTTTAGGGACTCCTGTGCACATAGGATACATCATGCGTCTTCTAGTGTTCCCTGGGAATCCAGATCAAGGAATGGGCCATAGAATATGTCAAAGGTTTTGTTTAGTTATTTTGGGGGAGGAAGGTGAAATAGAAGTCAGTAGAATATTTTTGCATGTATTTCTCCAACAGGAAAATGAAGTATAAAGAAAACATGTTTCTTGGACTAATAAATGTTAATAAGCAATTATTTTCTAGGAAGCAATAGATACTTTCTTGTACCCAAACTATGTTAAATACAGTTCCCCATTGCTAAAGCCCATGTCATGTCCTCTATTTCTGTGGAGAAGATCTTTGACGACCCTTCTACAATATCTCTAGGTCCAGCAATAAAGTCAGAAATTTCATTTCCATAGTAACCAGAAATGAAGCAGTCACTTTAATGTAAGTGCAGAGCCAGAGTGGGAGCAGCAGCACTTTTTCTGACTGGGATAATTTGTTAGCCCTAGTATTCACAGCAACAAATAGAAAGGAAAAGTAGAAGGACAGGGCTTTAAAAATGACGAATTGGCTGAAATTTTAAAAGGCAAAGTGTGAGTGCTTTGACTTTCATATTTATGACACCAACTGACCTTCAGGAGCTTTCTAACCATCATTTCTTCAGCTATAGAATGAGAGTAATAATACCTGCAACCTGCTTTTTGGGTAGATAGCGCTCACACTGAGCACTGTGGCTATGAAGAGGAACAAGGTGCTTCACATGAACTTATGTAATTGTCACCACTATATTTTCTATGGAGTTAAGAGTTAACAATTACATGATGCTTTGTGTGGGCAGGGGCCCTTCCAAACACTCTACAGGCATTTATGGACACATTCACCTCACAAAAAACAAAAGATAGGTACAACCATTTTCTTCCTTTGCAAAGGAAAAAAACTGAAGGGAAAAGCAAATGGAACAACTTACAACCACAAAGTATTATATATACACAGGTACACAACTTTATTATCTTCATAAATTAACTAGCTACACTTTATATGTGTAATCATATTATTTCTTTCTTTCTGCTGCATGGTAGGTCTTAACTAAAATGGAACTTGTTACATGACCCAATAGTTTTCTGTAAAAGATATACTGTATCTTGATTTTTAATATTATATACTGTTTGTAATATTAATGTTGACATTTTAGGACACATATAAGAATCAGATAAGGATTGTGTAATTATGTTCTCACTACTGTTAAAAAGCTCTTGAAATCACTAGAGTTAATTCTAATGTGTATTGAAAAGTAGAAGATTATTATTTTTTCTATATCTAGCAAAATGCTTAATGGCAATGATTCACTGGATTCTGTTTTGGGCCACTGGTCCTGAAGTGCTGTAGGATTTGATATTCAGTACTAATCTTCTGTGTTAGCATTGTGATATTGTTATCTGAGTCCTGCACTGCACTCATTGTGATCTGGATTATAATTACCAAAGCAGAGGGAACATGGTCATTTAAAGTTGGAAAAACAGGGGCTAGGGGTGTGGCTCAAGTGGTAGCATGTTCACCTGGCATGCATGCGGCCTGGGTTCGATCCTCAGCACCACATACAAATAAAGATGTTATGTCCGCCGAAAACTAAAAAATAAATATTAAAATTCATTCTCTCTCTCTCTCTCTCTCTCTCTCTCTCTGTCTCTGTCTCTCTCTCTTTCTTCTCTCTCTTAAAAAATAAATAAAGTTGGAAAAACAGTTGCACATTCACAACTATGGCAACATAGGAGTAATTTAATCAACACTAGTCTTTGGGTTTTGCTTTAGCCTAGTAGATATTACAACAAACTTGTGTTTGTATAGTTTCATATCACTTTGTATTGAAAAAGGAGATATTCAAGTTACCCCCCCCCCACTGTCTTCTCAGAGTCTGAAATGAACTATGTAAAACAAGTCCCTTTGCGGGATATGATATCAATTGAATGATTTATGTATCCAATTCACTATGCAGAAGTGAAAAATCATAATTATTAGCAGCAACATGCAAAGTTTGTTGAATCTTCTTATTTAAAGAGCAAAAACTATGTGTATTCATATTCAGTTTACATACAATGAACAATTTTCTGGATTATAAAAAATGATGGAAATTTGAAAACCATTTCTTCTATTTTCAGTCCTTGTTCAGATATCAGAACAAAACTGCAAAAAGCTTTTAGGAAAGAAGTAAGACATAGAGTTGCCTGAGAAGTTGTCATGTGAAGCATGACATATGGAAATGCAGCTGATAGTAGTGTCAAAATGATGACATGTGTCACTTGTCAAAGAGCAAGAAGGGCGGACACCCTGACACGCTGCCTGTTTATTGCATGAAAACTTTCCAGTCTCTCTGCTGGTGGACCAAGGACTATGAGTGGGAATAATTGAAACACTAGAAGGGAAGTGCAATTTAAAAGATTCGGGTTAGGTGGTAAAGCTAAAGAGCTAAAACGGCCATGATTAATGTTAGAGAATTAGGGCAAGTAAAGTATTAGTTTCTCCAGGACTTGCTCTTGTTTCATGTTCTGGCGAGTGCCTATGTCTATTAAGACAAAACTCACATGTACACAAGATCACATACACACATATATAATTAGAGCAAAAATATTCTCCGTGTTTTCAAAGACCCAACTTTAGGTTCTCTTCCTACTTTAATATTGTAGGACCAAGGCATACCTTAATGATACAGATTCAGTTTAGAAGCATTCTTTATGTTGAATGAATGGAGATAAATATCAGTCTTCCTATCATTTTTTTAACACTGTAAATTTATGTTTAATGCTAACCAAACCCAAATGTTAGTGGAAAAAAGAAGGCTTTTGATATTACATACTTTAATTAGATGGAAGATTACAACAAATACCAGTGTGTAAACATGAGCTAATCAAGCAAAGAACAGATAAATGAAGTAGAGAATAAAAGAAGAAAATGTTGTCAAATTTACCACATGAAAGTTACTTCTAGTTAAGCTTCAGTAATCTACATTCTTTGTGATTTAAGCCAGAATGTTTAAGACCTAAGAACATACACTCTCATGCAGGGAGTTATAATTGTGAGAAAGAAGTTATTTTGTACCTATTGTGCCCATCCACTGTGTGTATATGGAAAATAATAAGGACAGACAGGTCATACTGCCATCAAGATAATGTAGGTGAAACAAAAAGATTTATTTCAGACTGAATGAAAATATCATATATCATGCTTTAAAATAGAAATTTTGTAGATATCCAGGGCATAAGTGTTCTACAAAGCTCAGATTTGTTAGATACGGAAACTTGAGTTTAACTGAATAGAGATTCAAGTTAAAAGATTTGCAAGTACAGAAGAGTATGGCAGTCCTTCTAGATCAGGGACACAAAAACAGGAACAGAGCCATAGAGAAATCATCATTGGGATTGTAGATGATGGGGCAGGAGGAAGCTGAGAGGTCTTGAGTGGAAGTTTAATTCTGGGTATTTGTAAACACAACTTATTTGGAAACCTGCCTTGGTTATTGAGTCAAGATATGGATAATAACTAATCATTGGCTTTTGAGTGAACAAATGATAACTATAGGCCAGAAAAAATTAGGCAAATAATGGTGTGCATAATCATTTTATAAGAAGAATGAGAAAAGAAATATAGGAGGGGGGCAAGGAATGAATTTTGCCATGATGCAGGGATTTTATATTAATCCCTGTTGAGGTGAGGAAGGTTTAGACAGTTGAATTACAGCAGGGAGCAGACATGTGAAGGGAAAAACTGGAAGAACTTGGTAACTTTCCAGAGTCAAATATAAAAATACATTGTAAGCAAAAACCGTGTCGTCTTCTTTTTCTGTATTTTCTGTATGTAGGACAGTATCTGGAACAAAGAAACAGTTTAATACATGGTACACCCGATTAAAGATAATGCAAGACAGCAAAAATAAAATTTAAAGTTTTTGAGAAACTATATCAAGGGCATATACTGGGTATGTAAGAATATCCAACCTGGAGGAGATGTCTACTTTTAGAGATAAAGGATATTGTGGTAGTAAACTCCTCAAGGAAAAATAACTTATAAACAGCTGAAAAAATTAGGAACTTGGCAATTCATTTCTATTGGTTGTTTTTTTAATGAAATCCTAAAATATTCAGAAACTGATTAAGGCATTATGAACCTTGATATTGATGCTATGTAACTAAACCAAAGAATTTCATATTCTTAATAATATTGATTGCCAAAAATTATCATGCAAGTCATTTACATTGTTTAGGTTTCTTAAAGTAATTTCATAATATCTTCTATTATGATTAAACACCATGTCATTTCTTCAATCTTTGGATTACAGTATACTAGAGAAATGACACACCCAATAGATCAAAACAGTGTTAAGAATAATTGAAAAGTATACTAGTTGAGAATTTTAAAGTAGCATTATATAATACTGAATATCATTCATATTCTGAAGTTTGGATCAAAGATTCCTAGAAAGACCTTTTTAATGTTCATATTATTAACCATGAAGCTAGAATTATATTTTTCACTGAATTTTTCATATTTTAAGACTTCAAGTGACTTCTTATATTCTAGTTCTTATTTTTAAAGTATTATGTATTAAAGTATTAAGTATTTTTAAAAATAGTATTACAGCCAGATGTACGTAAATAGGGTACAATAGTAATTAGTATGGTTTCAGAGGAGAGAATATTTCTAAATCCTATTAGTAAAGCAGAGAGGAATTAATATTCTTTGAGGCTCTTATTGATTTAAAATTTTTGTTTCTCAGTCTAGAGAATTAAGAAATAGATACACTGAGACTAAATGACTTGCAAAAATCTAATGAACTAAGGACAAAATAAGAAATAACACCCCCCAAGTTTTAGAATCCTACATTTAACATAAAAATATAGACCAATAATTTCTGCACATTGGCAAATAAGAATTGCCTCAAGCGATGAAGGACAGGCTCCCCTGTCCCATAAGTGGAGCCCTGGGAGCTTCAATTCCAAAATTTCATCTCATAGAATCCAGCAGCATCTACAACCCAGGAATGGAGCGGACAGCACCTTCCACAGCTCTCCATACTCTCCCACTGAGGAGGGAAGCTGAGAAAGGGAAAGATAGTTCGGTACAGAGAGTGAGCATATACTCTTATTGACTATTCTGTTTTTTTTTTTTAATGTGTACTGATGGATACATGGATTTTTATACATTGATGCATATTGTATTTGTTTTGGCTTTCTCATTTCTAGAATTTCTTGAAGGTAGTTATTTTTCCTTACTCTGATTTTTGAGGGTTAGTGTTTGATTATTATATTTTGGAATAGTTTTGTATTATCTGTTTCACAACTGTATTTTGCTTTGTTTCTATTTCTCTCTCTTCTCTTGTTAATAGTCAAACTCTTCTGAACTCCCTTTCACTCTTTCTTTAATTCTTTTACTTCTATTTTTCTCCTTCCCCCTCATAAATAACACATTCATCTGCCCTGTTCACCTCTTGAAACTACCAACCCTTTTCTACCCTCTCATCTCTTCTTCTTTCCTCTTAATTAACTCTAATCTTAACTTCTATTAATACTAATTGGTTCATAAAACACCAGACCTAAATACTAAATATTTTGCTAATACTAAAGCAAAAATTAATACAATAGAAGTCATAGATAATCTCTTTTGATTGGTTTTATGCCAGAGATAATTCATGATTATTTTATGTTTTGACTGAGTGAAATTGTTGATCTCAACATTTCTGTTTATTTTGTCAAATAACATTGTAAATGTCATAATAGGAATTAGGCACTTAATTTCGTGTTATATATTGTATGCATAGTTGGTTGAAATTATTTGGCTCCCCCTAGTCTTAAGGTACTAGAGACATACAAGATCCCTAAAAGTTCATAGAATAGAAATTCTGCTACTTTAAGTCCATTCAAAACATGGACAGATACAAAAAATATGAAAAACCACAGGAACAAACCATCCCTGACAAACCAGAATGATTCAACAACTGACTCCACTGGCACCACAGGTGGGGGAAATGTCAGAGAAGGTATTTAGAAAGTATATAGTTAAACTAGTCTAAAAGAGAAAGGGTGGTGTAAAGAGTGAAATCAGAGAGAAAATAAAAGAAGTGAAAGATCACTTAAATAGGGAATCAAACTTCTGAAGAAAAATCAATTGGAAATTCTCAAAATGAATGGATCTGTAAACCAAATTAAAAATTCAATGGAAAGCATCACCAATAGACTAGACCATATGGAAGAAAGATTTTCAGGCAACAAAGACAAAATACAGAATCTTGAAAATAAAGTTGATCATGCAGAAAAGCTGGTAAGAGACCACAAACAGAATTTTTAAGAAACATGGGATAACATTAAAAGGCCAAATCGAAGACCCGTTCAGGTAGATGAAGGCTCTCAGGTACAAACTAAAGGAATGTACAATCTCTCAATGAAATAATAACATAAAATTCCCCAAATCTTAAGAGTGAAATGAAAAATCAAATACAGGACATATACAGGAGTACAAATATGCAAAATTACAAGAGACCCATTCCTAGGCAAATTATTATGAAAAAGCCTGACATACAAAATAAGGATAGAATTTTTAAAACAGAGAAAAATGACTTGTCACATTCTGAAGGAAACAATCTGGATCTCAGCTGATTTTTTCAACCCAGATCCTAAAAGTTAGGAGGTCTTCGAATAATATATACCAAGCTCTGAAAGAAAATGGATGCCAAACAAGAATAGTATAGCTGGCAAGATTAAACTTCATATCAAGATGAGATAAAAACCTTCCATACAAAAAAGTTAAAATAATTCACAATTCAAATGCTGGCACTACAAAACATACTCAATGAAATGTTTCATGAAGAATTGCTTTAAGCCAGTAAGTGTGATTGGTTTCTATTGTCAGAAATCAAAATCTTGGGCAAATCTAATTATCTATCAAAGACCTGGCAAAAATCTTAATGGCACCTAGGGTTATAGGTAATGGCACATGCATTTCAGGAGAATTAAGTCTAGTTAGTGTATTTCCCTTTTGAAAGCTGTTTAGCTTCCAAGCATCAGTATAACAGAGAAACATTTTAGCAAGCCATGCTCTGCTAAAGGTTTGTGTATATTACTAAAATTCTAAGCTTTCTCTTCTCTTCACTTCATTTCCATTTTCTTTTGGAAAGGATTGTACATAAGAACCATGCTTGATATGACTTCAGACTCCATGTAATAGCTGAGATTAAACATTAGGTTACACATTAGGTTTGGGGGGTTCATTTGTTTCAACTATTATTACTGTGGAAATAGCTATCACATTCAGGCAATAATGTGAGGGTAACTTATTGATCCAGAATGATATAAAGAGCTAAACATGTATCTTCATTTATTCAATTCAGGTACAGATCTTTCCAGTCACTTATCATACAGTCTCCCTTAGTAACAGGAATAGTCCTAGGACCAAACAAAATGTTCCCTCCTGTCTCATGGTATCTGGCATATAGCAGCATTCAGTAAGTGACAGTTATTCAGGAAGTCATGTATCAGGAGTGGATGCTATGGTTTGGATATTAGCTGTCACCCCAAAGTTCATGTGGCAATGCAGGAACATTCAGAGATGAATGATTAGGTTATAAGAGCTATAGTATTATTAGTGGATTAATCCATTTGATGGATTAATAATTCGAATGAATTCTGAGTGTTAATTGTAGGTGGGTAGGGTGTGGCTGGAGGAAGTGTGTCAGTTGAGGTGTGCCCTTGACAATTATGTTTTGTTCCTGGCTCCTTGCACTTTCTCCTTGCTTCCTGGCTGCCATGAGATGAGCAACTTTCTTCCCTCATGTCCTTTTACCATGATGTTTTGTCTTACTCAGACCAGAGCAATGGAGTCAGTCAACCATGGACTGAACCTCAAAACCATGAAACAAAATAAACTCTCCTCCCCTAGTTGTTCTTGTCAAGTGTTTTGGTCACAACAATGAAAAGTTGACTAACACTCTAGACCTGGTTTTGAGTCCTTGCTCTCTTGTGTGTCAGTGCACATTATTCATCCAACTTCAAGCTCTCGAAGTTGCAGTTTTGTCTCTGTATACAGAGAAAGTAATATAATCTAGATGAAGTAATTGGTAGGATTCTAGAAAAATGTACACAAGTATGTTGCGTAGTACATAACAAGTAGAAAATAAATGCTAATAACTAAAAGCTATTGGAATTATACTTTAGATAACAAATAACACTAGAAACTTGAGTTAGAAATACTTACTGGTTTTCTAGGGCTACTATAGCATATGAATGATTAGATTATAAGAGTATAATATTAGTGGATTAATCCATTTGATGGATTAATAATTCAAATGAATTCTGAGTGTTAATTATAGCTGGGTAGGGTGTGGCTAGTTTGCTTGAAGTAAAATTTATTTTCTCATGGTTCTGAAGATTGGAAGTTTTAGACCAAGCCATCAGTGTGTTTGGCTGCTTGTGAGGCCTCTCTTATTCCCCTGAAGATGGCCCCCTTTAAATTTATTGTCTTCACATGGCATTTTTTTTTTTTTTGCTCTTGCCTTTTCTTCTAAGGATAAGAGTTATACTGGATTAGGGTTACACCTTTATGACCTACTTTAACAGTAATTACTTCTTTAATTATCTCCCAATCATTTTGGGAGTTGGGGCTTTAATATATGAATTATGAGGTACCTGATTGAGTCCATAAAAGAATGTTATTGTTAAGTACATTTATGTGGTTAGAAACTAGAATGCAAGGCTTCTGAAGACATATACTGCTTTCCTAAAGCATTCCAGTCTCAATTTTAGCTAATTTGGATTTTGGTACTAGAATATCAGGTAGTAAAGTTCCACTTGACAAAAATAAATGTGTCTCTGGATGCCTGTCTCATGTGAAGACCTGTGTGATCACATTGGATTACCCAGATAATCCATGATCATCTTCCCATCTTGAAAGTCTCAATTTAATCCTAAGTGTAACGCCACTTCTGCCATATGAGGTAATATATTCACAGAATCCTAAGTTTAGTATACAGACATATTTGGGGAACTATTATTCTGTCTACAGCAAGATCTAAATGTCTGTGTTCTTTTTATAAATACCAAATTAATTTTGCAAATACCTTAACCTACTTTGCTACAGTGGTCACCTGACAAGACAGCAAGAGGCATCAGGAAGTCATCAGGTCTACTTAAGAGAAAACAGGATCCAGGACAGGATGAAGTTTCATCTCTGCCCTACTCATTCTTCTTTCCTACTCAGTTTATTCACATGCCTTGTGCAGATTTACATATAGGCAGTATATCATGCTCTATGAATGACACAAACACTAAACTATTATCTCACATAAAAAATGTACCTAATAATGGGATTCCTTGTGTAATATTGTGTAATGTTTAAATCAGGTTAAGCATGTCTACCTCCTCAAGTATTCATTATTGATTCATAGTAAAACTATACAACATCATTCCTTCTAGCTATCGAGGTATACAGTATATAATTGTTATCTATAGTCACCCTACCTTGCAGTACCACACCAGAACTTCTTATTTCTATTCAGCCATAAAAAAAGTAAAATCCCTGTTATTTGTGACAAATGGGTGGAACTGGAAAGTTAAAAGGAATAAGCCACATGTTAAATAGAATAAGGAAAATGAACACACAGAAAATGAATACTCTATGATCTCATCCTGTGTGAAAACTTAAATGTTGATCTCACAGAAGTTGAGATTGGAATGATGATTACCAGAGGAAAGAGAGGGAGGGGTAAAGGTTGGCCCATGGGTTCTAAGTTATAGTTAGGTATGAGTAAGATTAAAGTTGAAAATTTTTTTCAATTACCTCCATCATAAAACTTAGTGTAAAAAAAAATAAAATGAGAAGCACCCTGTAGAAATGTTACCAGAGCTCTTATATTTACACCCTCAAACAACTTTCAAAAAGACAAAGAATAAAAGTTCAATACATTGAGGGTATCCTAGAAGAAGTGATATTTGCCATCCATGCGTTTGAACAGGTGGTAGGATTTATTTAGAAGAAATTCCTCCCTGGGCTAAAAGAACACACTGACTAGAATCTGAGAAGAGGCAAACCAGTTATTTCAGTCAATGACAAGACGTACAATTAGGCTGAGCATATGGGAGACAAAGTGCCAGTCCTTGAACATTCACCACAGATTTACATGCCCTGCTTAAGGCCTCAGCTTCTCTTTTCAACCAAGGCAAAATGATGGCACTTGGAAACATGCTCCCAGATTATCAAAGACAGTCTAGATGAGAATGTAACCACCCTTCTTTACCCTAGGAGAGTGGATATCTGACTAAATCTCTTTTTACCTTGTACATAGGGTTCAAGGAAACTAGGAGTGAAGATAAACATGAGGCATTTCAAAATACGTTTCTTCTCCCTCTGGTTAATTTAAATGTTAAGAATAAGACAATATACAAAACCTTTAGTAGAGTTTTCTTTCACGTGGGGAAGGAAAAGAAAAGGAGGATGTGTCTGGGAGTGAACAGTGGGCTATGGAAGCATAGAAGAACTCTAGGATCTAATTTGTTTAAAAACAATTCTTCCTCTATCCCATAAATCACACCTCTTTGATATTAATGTGCTGTATTTCATTAAGGTGCTATGCATGAATTTGTGTAGCTTCTGAATATTTGTGTAGCTTCTGAATAGACTTGTAGCAACTTGTAGTTGCTACAAGTCTCTTTGTTTCATATGAAGACTGCAAGAAAGAAGGGAGAAATCTATATATTCCATTTCTGACACACTTTTTGCAATTTTATAAATAATCAGAGAATTAATATTTGCTTCAAAGTGATGTTGGGCTATTGCCCCATTGACTTGACTTACTTCTCTGATATTTTTTTCTTCCTATAATTTTTAGTGACTCACTCAGCACAATGCTAACAACTCTTCTTGGTCCTATTCCCTTTAGCCACTTTGCACAAGAATCATATCCATAGTCACAATCACCTGATATCACAGTGATGGTGGGTTTTTAGATACTGTGCACACAATCTATTTCTCCAAATATAGGACTTTTCATATTTATATTTTAAGAAAATTGTGCACTCTTTGCCATTTATTCTGACCCATCCTACACTCACCCAACATTGTCCATCCCCAAAATATTTATGTTGTGTGTTTTATTTTTCCATTAGAAAGTCTGGGCTAATCTAACCTTCTATGTAATGCACAAACAAGGCATCATATCTATTCTCTGAAAACCAGCCAATGTCAAATCCTTCTATTGAAAATGCCTATTATTTTATGCTGTTAGCAACATTTTGTTTACAAATATTTCTTCATACTTGGCATCTAATTATACTCAGCTTCAGATAGCCTAATACTTTCTACTTGTTTGCTTGACTAAAATCTTAATATTGATGCTTGCAAAGCACTTTGAAAAGATTAGATGGTAGAAATCATTGATTATTTTCTATTTTGTTGACATAATTGGATTTCACAATAATTGGAAGGAAAAGAAACTTTTGTGTTTTTCCTACTTAAGTAAGTGTATTATAGAGAAGTTGAATGAGATTGAAAGTTTCATATAATATTGTCTAATGAGATTATGAACTGTGAGGTTTTCTTAGACGAAATTTTCAACTTCCTAAAACTCATCTAAGTTAAAATAGGAAGAATCAGCAAATAAAAACCACACTACCTTTAAGATCCTAGATGGAGTTACAGAGAGAAGCAGACTTAGGAGCCAAAGTGCTTTATTGTAAATATAGAAAATTGATTCACTGTTACTCAAGAGGGTTTGGTGAGAAATATGTGAAGAAAATAGAAGTCTGTGAGAGGTTTCATAAATTTCTTTTTATTATTATACCAAATAATAACTGAGTATTGGACTATAATTTCAGTTCATCTTCTGTGTTTATGTTCATGATAAAGTAGGTGCCAGAGAACTCCTAAAATGTCAGCATTCCACTTTTAATGTGTTTACTTTGTGTATTGAGCTGCCAGTTAGGTTTGGATATACCAGTGTAAAAATGACAGAAATAATCATTTGCTTTTCTTATGTCAACTAATGTTAACAGTTATAGA
Source organism: Ictidomys tridecemlineatus (assembly GCF_052094955.1). Taxonomy (NCBI): domain Eukaryota; kingdom Metazoa; phylum Chordata; class Mammalia; order Rodentia; family Sciuridae; genus Ictidomys; species Ictidomys tridecemlineatus. Next base: position 92,053 of record NW_027522759.1, read on the forward strand.
ATTTTTTTTTTGCAATGAGAATTGGCAATTCAAAAACATCTTACTAGACTGATTTCATTAAATGGCTTAATTTTATTAAGCCATTTCAGATTTTGTTTAACATTATGAATATTATACAATACACAAAAACCTTATACTGCTCTGCTTTAGAGTAAAAAGGAAAACAAGTATGACACACAGATATACTATATAGTTGATTAAATGGAAGAGCAGATGAAGTTATGAGGCTCTGTAAGGCAAAGCTTTCTGAGTTAAGAACAGTGGCAGACACTTTAATTATCACAGGAGTCCAAGTAGTACCCATGGGGTACTGAACATGAGGCACCCAAAGGCACCTGCCTGTATCAACTAGTTTGATATCAGTTTGAATTTGTTGTCTTGCCTGAATTCCATCTGAGTATGTATTATTATGAATTTTAGCACAAATTATAGTAGTGATTTCATAATTGAAAACTCTTTTCTTCCTTCTTTCCATCTTTATTTTTGGTATAATATTAGGGATAAATTTCAGTGCAGTGCTTGTTAAAATAAATAAAAGGCAAAAAATTGATATTGAGAATGACAGTGATTAACTACAGCAAACTATTATCATTTAACACATTAAATTAATATTCTTAGAGTGTTATTTGATTTTTAGGTTTATTTGTATTTGATTTGTATCTTTTTTGTATTTTTAGTCATAAAAAAGATTTTATAAAAGCTAGAAAAAAAGAATTAATAGCCAGTTTTACATTATGAATATTTCAATAACATTATACTAAACATAATTTAAGCGGGCACTAGAGGCCTTCAAGCATTTTCCTATGTGAAAGATATGGCTGTCATTCAAGATTCAAAGACTTTGGAATAGGTATTTTAATAGAAATGAACATAATTTTAATTAGATGTTTTTTGGACAAAGTTAAATATCCAATTTAAATTCAAAAAAGGTTTACAAAATCAATAATTCTAAAATTAGGAACTCACTACAGTACTATTGTTATTGAAATGGTTACTCATTAATTCAATTTTTATAAGATTCATGAAGGGAAAGCAATATAATTTGATAGAAACAGCATAAAATTTAGAGTCAGCAAACCAACCCTGGTTCAAATCCAGGTGCTCACATTTCTCAGCTTAGCTGAGACTCAACTTCCTTACCTGTAAAATTCATATAACAGTTTTTAACATTCTTATGGGAAACTATTGCAAAGAAAACCATACAATGTAATGTCGAAAAAATTAATAATTAAAAGCATTCTTCAAATACATATTATTAGTAACTGAAACCTCTGAGTTTCTCTATCAAATATGAAAAAGGTTTGCAATGGATTTTTTCACACCTTCCTACCCAGTCTCCTTGGGCAGTAGGAAGTTTTCAGAGTATAGACTAAGTCGGTGTTAATTTATTCCTGAGATTTTCTTTCACTCTTAGGAATTATGAGTCATCTGGGCCATTTAGCCCAGAACAGAGGAGAAAGGAGGAAGATTATGAACAACAGTGATGGAGAAGCAGAAGATGCTGGATTCCGTGCTTTTCTTACTTCTCCCTAAATTACTTCCTCTATCGACCTTTTACCTTCTTTCTGCTACACTGGCTTTCTTCATCTCACAGACTTTCTCCAGTGAGCTGATAAATCACTGATCCACTTTGCTCTTTTCCTCACCTGGTACTTGCACCATGATCTTCATCCCAGTTCCGTCTGTGAATATATATGGAATGAATGAGTGAACGAGTGAATTATTTCAGGACTAGTGCTCTGGAATCCAGCATAAATACTCAAGCTATCTTTCAGCTTGGTTCATTAATTTCTGCGAAACTCTATTTCTTTTACCTTTTGTTATTTTGAAAATATCATGAAAAACATTTCACACTGTCTGCAGCACACTGTAAATAAAGGTTGCGGCTGAAAAATTAGTTGATAATGATGGTTAACAAGTTTGAAAACTTTACGTTCATTGACTTAAATCTCACCCCACGACCATGGCATCAGGTATTGTTACTGAACTAATTTTATAAACAGGAAATTGTTGTGCGGAGAGGTGGTGTAACTTGATGAAGATGACATTAACAAATTAGCCATGAGACCAAGTGGTCTGAATCCAAAGCCTGCAGAGGACTGAACTACCTTTCCGTGACAATTCATGTGATGTTGTCAGCACCACCCAAAACAGGCCATTGCTACCCTTAGAATGCCCATGTGAAATTTTCAGTTTCCCTTCTGTTATGGTCTAGAGGTCTCCTAGAAGCTCACAAGTGAGGCAATGCAAGAAAGTTCAAAGGAGAAATGGTTGGGTTATGATAGTCTTAATTCAATCAATGAATTAATCATCTGATGGGATTAATTGAGTGGTAACTAAAGGCATATGAGGTATGGTTGGAGGAAGTGGGGCATTGGGAACATTGTTTTGGGTTATATATTTGTATCTGGCAAGTGGAGATCATTCTCTCTGCTTTCTGATGGTCATGTGAGCTGCATCCCTCTGTGACAATCCTCTGCCATGATTTTCTGCCTCACCTCAAGCCCAAGAAATGGAGCATACTGTCTGTAGACTGAGACCTCTGAAACCATAAGCCCCTAAATAAACTTTTCCTCCTCTACTGTTGTTCTAGTTGGTTCCTTTCATCATAGCAGTAAAAAATCTGACTAAAACACCTTCCTAAAGACATTGGATTCTCAATGCTGGAAGACCATTAGGACACTAGACAGAATCATGAGGTCTGAGGTATGATGGGGCCTCCTTGGCTGTGGCATCCTGTTCAGTGTGCTGGTGACCTAACAGTGGCAGCTGAATTGTGTCTGCACAAGATAAGGCTGAATAATGCTCATCCTTCAGTTTCCTAGAAAATATTCTTATTAGAGGTAATTTTAAAGAAAAGTCAAAAAATAATCACAAAAAACAACTCCAAATATTTCCTTAACCCAAAAAACTCCAAATATACATAATTGTGCGACTCATTCTAAAATGAGTAGGAATGTGTAAAATGCATGATTATAGCAGACATTTATCAGCTAATTTGGCAATGAAACTAGACCAGTGCAGCTTTACGAGAAATGTGCAGCATTTCAATGCTGACACACAGCGAGAATTCATTTCACAACTTTGTATTTTTGCTCTGAAGCTTTCTTCAATTATGATGACTAAGTTCACATTACCAGTCATTTCTGAATATTTCATTCAATGCAATAATATCTTTGGTATTTTACCATTCTGTCAGTTTGCTTCTTTAATGTTCTAGAACCTACTCTGCTAAAGGAATAGGACTTATTTTTGAAAGCTTCATATTTAAAGTGTCCTTGTTGAAATGGCTATTGTATTGGACTCTAGTTTTCTTCTGTTATCACTAAGAAATTTTAACCTATATCATTCTCAGGATAATTTGTAACAAGTGTTATTGCAATTTATGATAGACCACTGTGCAGGGTAGATACAGATTTAAAATAAATGAAGAGAGGGCTGAGGATGTGGCTCAAGCAGTAGCATGCTCGCCTGGCATGCGTGCAGCCCGGGTTCGATCCTCAGCACCACATACAAAGATGTTGTGTCCACCAAAAATTGAAAAATAAATGTTAAAATTCTCTCTCTCTCTCTCTCTCTAGCTCTAAATAAATAAATAAATAATAAAATAAACGAAGAGAGATTCAATAGTCCTGAAATTAAATTTTCTTAGTGTTAAAAGCATAATTTTGCAATCAGACTTGGAGTACTCTAGCTGACATTATGAGTGAAAGTACTGGTACAAGTCAGTACAATGTACAAGAATACTAACTTTAAGTATAATTACAAATGAAATTGAAGAAATTCATCGTTATTGTATATGACATTTTTAAGAACCCAAACTTAATAAATGTATCCATATATTTTACAAAGACCAGGTAGAATGGTATAATATTGAAAACAACACACTATTCAGTGTGTTCTTAATCAAGATATTTCACTGAAGAATATTTGTGATTCTACTCATATTAGTTATAGATTATGGCAAAATTAGTTCACAGAAAGAAAAAACAAGATAATGGCAACAGCCACACTAAATTTTAGAATCTGGAAATTTTTTTCAAGCTAAAATGTATATTTTAAAAGTTTCACATTTGAATGAGAAAAATGAATAGTTTTGTTCCAAAAATATACTTCTTTCTGTAACGTCATAATCCAAAGTGTAAATAGAATAAGGTATTTAGTGGTACTTTTAAAGATATCAAGTAAGGAATGAAATGTCACAAGACAGTTATCAATAACAACTAAACTCACACTAAATGTGCTAAAATATATATATAAAATATGTGAATGCTAGAGTTTCTGGATGGAGAAAAGTTGGTTAAGTGTAGGGAACATTAATAAACAAGTACAGCCAGGCACGATGGCACATGCCTATAATCCCAGCAGCTCTGGAGGAGGATTGCAAGTTCAAAGCTAGTCTCAGCAATGACTAGGCACAAGCTACTCAGTGGGACACTGTCTCTAAATAAAATACAAAATTGGACTGGGGATGTGACTCAGTGGTAGAGTGCCCCTGAGTTCAATCCCCAGTACAAAATAAATAAAAAATAAACAAGTATAACTGAAATTTCGTCAGAAAAGAGAGATGAGAAAAATTTTAAAAAAGAGAGATGAGAAAAGAAATGATTTAGTTAGAACACTGCAGACGCTATTAGCAAAAATGAGTAAGAAAACCTTTGCTTGAGTTCCCACCCAGAAGACTTGGAAAGATTCTAATTACCCCAAGTATGATATCTTCACACTCATTTGAGAATGAGTTTAGGTTTAGGGCACACGCTTTTATTCATAGTTCCATTGTAACCTTACAAAGTGTGAAAGATTTCCCCACCCCTAAAGGAGTGCAATGATTGAGAAGCATTCTAGAAGGACACAAGACGGTGTCTGCCTGTAAGAGTGGAGAATGCTGTGGAAAGTCCAGCTGTTTCCCATAACTTCTGATAATGGGCATTAGTAACTATTCTTTTGTGTAAAATGTCTGAGGCAGTAGTCACTCAATGTCAGTTTACACTTTCTTTTGTCCAGGAAAATCAGGTTCAATGGATGTCCACTTCAGGAGTCAGTAAGACCTAAATTCAAATCATGCTAGACTTTGACTGGACCTGTAACCCTGGAAAAAAAGTCACCTTTCCTTTTCCTTAGTTTTCTCATCTGTAAAATGAGGATAATGTTTATCTTTGTGTACATAAGAAATGAAATTTAAAAATGTATATTAAGCACACCCCTGGCACGTAACATCTGTTCAATAATTGGTAGGCATTTTAATTATTAATTCATTTCCTCTTTCAAGTCAATTTTCTTCAAAATACTAAACAAAGTTTATTTTAGAAATAGACTTATCAAGAACCTCATATGCTATCTTGGCCTTTCTACACTCTGGCTAAAAGAATATTTTCTCACTAGTTTTCTGATGTTTAGAATTTCTTTAGTAAGAGATAATTCTTTTCATTCTTACTTTAGAAATGAACACTTTGAAGTACAAGAAGTATCTTATAGAAAGACACCCTCATGCTAACATACTGTTGGTATAATAATATGCAAGATTAAATACCTCATTTTCAAGAATTATGGGGAAAGAAGAGCAGGGCCTGAAAGAATCATAAGGTAGAGAAGAGAGAAAAGAGGTAAGTGAATGAACATTGTGTAAGGCATTCTAAACAACAAATAAACCAGTGACCATTCAATAAATAGTTGCCAAGTTTTAGACAATGGAATAAGCACTTTATGTAAATCATTTGTTTTAATCACAGAGCAAGTGAATGGGGTAGGTATTATTATACTTATTTTATAGATGAGGAAACTAAGGCATAGAGAAGTAAGTTGGCCAAGTTCACAGCACTGGTAGTGTCCACCCTAAAATGGAAACCAGTTTATGTGTGACTCACACCTTATCTTTTACCTCCCTTGGGCCTTTTCTCACCAAGATAGAGACAAAGTGAGGATGTTTGTTAATGAAAGTTCCTAAGCCCATATTTATACTTATTGTAGTCTGTAAAGGACTCCATGTTTTCATACACACACTGACCTTTGTTATTATGGGGTTTAATTTCATGAATTATTTGTGCCATTTTAGGTTTTTTTCAGAAGGCAGTATCATTCCACAAATTCTTTTAGAGCAACAAGGGAAATTTTGTTTACATGGTTGGTTTTTCCTTTGATTCTTTGTTTCTCCTAATGAATATTCTAGCACAGGGAGAAAGCAAATGATAAGAAGGGGTTTAGAAGACTCATTTAAAAGCCATGTTGTGACGCAGTCTGGCTGGGCACAATTCAGGAGCCACTTGTCAAAAGAAATGAACTTTATTTTTAGAACCACACATGCCAAACCACACAGCTCCTCAGGAGAAACCTTCAGAGCCCAACTGCCACCACCGGCTTCCCACAAGCCTCTCAACCTCCCCCACTCCTCCTGCCCTTGAGGCCGATTGGCTGGGTCACATCGGAGCCAAAAAAGTCCCCCAAGGAGCAGCTCCATGGTCTGAAAGGGTGGGGAAACAGCCCAATGAGCATCACCGCAGAGGAACCAATCAGTTGGCAGCTAGAAGTTGCTGGGGCCACTGTGAGCCAATCATCAGCTGGCAGCTGGAAGTTTGCTAGCAGCTGGAAGTTTGCTGGGGCCCCTTCTGCTGTGGCTCTCAACAATGTTGCCTTCCCAACAGTGTCCTATCTTTCTCTGGGCATATTGATCTCTATTTTTAAAATGAAATATGTTAACATCTTTAACAATGTTGTTTCTTATGAGAAAATAGGAAACAAAATTTTATCCACTCCAGGCATAACATAAATATTTAATGTGTTAGGTTTATGAGCATGCAAGAGACGATGTGGTACACTTTATGCATCTACTTACAGAAGTCATAGGGAATGGCTAGTTTCCATTTAGATATGTTTCTGGGTTTGTAGAACATTATTATCTTGTACTTTTACATACCTTGATTTTTAGCAAATGTTTGCCAAAGTTTTCCAAGATATTTTTTTTTTGTCCTTAGCAGTCATAGTTATTTGAACCTAATGATTGGTTAAACCCTTCAGCATTGCATTTATAATCATCTCAGTTGGAAAGAGACCTATAGAGATCTCTGAGAGAATTTTTCCCTTGGCTCTGAGTCATTTTGCATTTTCACTGAGATGAAGACATTTCATGCATCTTTATATAATATACTATTGATAAGGTTTGGTTGATAATGTTTTGTAGAACTTGGTATAGATTCAAAGTTACCATGATAGGCTGGAGCAAAGGGAACCAACTCACATAAGATTAAAATCATTATGCATAAATAGAATATGTATATTTATGTTCAAATTCATATTCAAAAATCAGTTAAACACAGAGGTCTTTTCTTTCTTAAGTTACCCAGGGAATATAAAGTTACACAACTGCAGAGTAACAACTTTTGAAATAAGATAGGCAACAGGAGGTAGCAATATATTATTGCAATGTAGACTTCTCAAGACTGAGATTGGTAAACAATTGAAGTCTCTGCAGCAAGGCAGTTAAGGGATCAATATGTTGTTTTCTTTAGTAAAATTAAGTAGCATAAGGCAAAACTAGAGTCAAAGGATTCCTAATGAAGCCTTTGAGGTTGTGTGACTAGAAGGGAAAGATGGTCATCAATACTCTTTATGTAAGGAAAATTTATGAGTATGGCAAGAGGGAACTGTCAAAAATTATTCCAAGATTTTTAATCTAAAAGAATGGCAACAGATATGTGAATGTTGGAGAAAGAAGGCAGGTTTGGGGGTCAAGATGATATTAATCTATTTGTTGTACAGTGGTCAGTGTTCATCCCAGTGAAATTTGCTGTGGGATGATGATGCACAGGGCAGAAATAAAAACATGGTGATTATTGGCTCTGCAATGCTGCACATGATTAAAGGAAGTGATGAAAGTACGTCCAAATAATGAAATTAGAAGAAAAGGAGAGAAAGAGGAAGGAGAACAGGAGAGAGGGAGGGAGAAAAAGAGAGGTGGAAAGGGAGAGAATGGCAAGGAAGGAAGAAGAGAAGAATAGGAAACTAACTGCATTCATGCAGATACAAGTCAAAGCATGAGATAGCCAACAGAGAGAGGTCTGTTAGCAGCATAGCCTCTTACAACCCCACTGAACAGGTAGCTTTAGAAGTCATAATTAATTTAGCTTTTCCCCCATGTAAGGAATCCATATTTCATTCTAATTTCACTGATAACTTGTATAGGTCATATCCCAAAGGTCAATTAGATTATTAAATAGTATTTAATAAACTTTTTCCTCCATATATTTATACTCTCTTTTTAACATGTATTTCTTACTTTACTAATTGACATTAAAAGCTAATGTTACAGAGGAAATGTGGGAGCAGTATCCTAGTTAATCCTGATTAATGTGTTTCTAACTTTCTTGGCAGAAACACTGTCAACTGCAACGAACATATTTCAGTGTCCTGACATTCTTCTGGCAATCCCAAACTCATATATTCAGAAGCAATTCATTGAGAGAACATCAGTAGCCTCCTTTACTTTGTAGTATAAAATCTAGGAAGTATATTCAAAAGAGCAAGAAGTAGTTGCACTTTTTTATATTTCGGTGAGCAAAATGGAGCATCAGTGGATTACACCAATTCAAGAATATGAACACTGGAATAGATATATGGAACCCTCAGTGCTGGGGATGGAACCCAAAGCTTCACCTATGCTAGGTAAGAGCTCTACATAGAGCTACATCCCCAGACCTAGGTCCCTAGTACCTAAATGAAATTAGTAGCAAGTACCAAATGAGTCATTAAAGTAACAAAAACCTTATCTACTTAAGTGGCCCTCCTCATCTTGTCTTGTTTGACTATTTGTACATCTTCTAAATTTGTCATATTTCCTTAGCTAAACTGACCCACCTTATGAGGCATGTATTTTCAGAATGATGGTGGCTTATTTAAAATATTTCCCAATCTTTTGGCATATTTGTAATACAATGTCTATCTTGTGGGTACATATTTGTAATACGAGGGCTAGTTTGTGGACAAGAGACTCAGGAGAGGTATTGTTTAGTTGATTGAGAAATGTTCTTATTGTATGAATCAATATTGAAAAAAAGGACAGAGCATCACAAAGGTTTTCTTTTAGCAACCTCAGTTTTTCCATGGTGCGAATCATCTACACTGAAAAAAATATTTGGAAACTGTCTTCAATATGTGTAATTTATGGAATGAATAACATCATTTGAAGTTGTCAATTATAAATACCCCATATGTAACATAGCTTTGAATCATTGTGTTGCATACATGACTTTTACACCAAAAGAACATAATAAAAATTGTAAATGAAAATAAAAGGCAATCAGACTACTTTGTGAGGAATACAAGTTAAATATCCTATCCAGATGTTGCTAAAGTATTGCTCCATCCATTTCATTTTCTCTTCTATGCACCTGTTAGCACAGATAATGTAGGATCTACTTAAAATTAGTTGAATCACTATATTTAGTAACAAACCAAGTTGCTATCTGTTAGTGTCTAATTTGAAATCATTTGAATTTAAACATATAAATCAGAAAAGATGACTCAGGGCAACACTTTCCTGATCGTTGGTTCTTTTAATCAGAGTATATTTCAGTTTCTATATATAGCCGGTGTAGATTTAATTTTTGAAATCTAGCTTTTTGAGAGAAGGAAAGACTGTTATTTTTTGGATTCCCAAAACCACACAATATTATAAATAACACCTTGTAGATGGCTGGACTATGACCCTTCATTCTTACCCTTCCTTTTGGTGTTAACTTAGCCTTGTGTAAGGGGGATGACATTGACATTTAGGAGTAAGCAGGAGGGATGGTGCTGGGGTTGAAGTTCTTTTCCTCCTTCTCCTCCTATACCATCTCCTGTTTTATGAGGAGATAATGCAAAGTTTTCCAGCTAATATTTTATTGTATGAAGATGTTTTGACCCTGGGTTTGATCATCAGCACCATGCACACACATACACACAAAAATGTTATTTAATAAAAAGAAAAAATTGAAAAATTTAGTTTCCATGCATTTGATGAAGATGTGTTTATTCAGTTATTTAGCCTGACTGATTCATCTGAGGAAACTCCTTCTCAGCCAAACAGATCCTACAATCAAATGGTATTCCTTCTTCTTTCTAAGAACAGGGTTGATGGCAACCAACCATGTATGTGTTATTTCTGCTCTGTATGTATAATGTTTAAAAACACTTAAATCATGCTGTTAATTTGAAATGCTGTTGCTATGAAGCATGTCCTGGAAAATGATTAACAGCTCACATTCCCTATAATTCAGGTTGCACACCACATCTTATTTATTAAAAGAATAGGTCACTAACTACAGTTTAACTGTGCAAATTATTATGTAAAACAGGGAAAGTACTTTTCTAATTTTGCTCCAAGCCAGTTTATACTGGTTAAGTTATACACAGTGAATGTATATATTATGCATTTTTGATATGAAAGATAAATTAAAAACATTTTAAATGATACTCTAACCTATTAAAATTGTACTAATTTTTATGAAAAATACTCCATTTCAACTTCTATATAAAGACTTCTAATTGATTGTATCTACCAGTTATAATTCATGGAGACAATTTAAAGGCATATTTAAGGAAGATTATATTGTTTCCTTTGATGTTCACAGGTACAGAAGTACCTTTATTTATTAATCTATATTAAGAAATAACACTAGCCTGAGGCTAACTACAAAGCCACTTGGTGGATTACTAATGGGCCAACTGAATCAGGTAAAACAAAGGTGATCGGAGGAATTGAAATGTAATTCCAAGAATATGCTTTGGATTCTGAAATGGTGTAATTTAGAATGGTATATTAAGCAAGTGAGCACTATGACCAGGTTTTTCTGTTTGTAAGACAGAGATATATAAATTATTTATTCCTCCAAAATATGCTGATTAGACTAAAAGGTATGATTACTCTATTGTGAGAATTTAAAATCAAGCTAAAATTCAAATCGTGACTAAATTTCTATTAGATGCAAAAGTATTCAAGTATATATTGATTAAAAACTACCTTCCTGTGTACAGGAAGGAATTTACCTATAACATTAGTGCAAAAATGTATACTTGACAGAAATGTCTAAGTTGACATCCCCTTTCTCCAGTACCATATTCTTTCTCTGGTGGACTACTTCATTTAGAAGGAAGATGACCAGGTGACCATAGAGTGTATACTCAAACAGTGACACATACATGAGTTCAAAGGAGCTCTTGATAATTTCTTCAGAACAGAGGTATAAAATAATACTTCCTGTCTTAGGTAGCCAAAGGAGATGAGAACACAGAAACATATTTGAGTTTGCTGGTCATGTCTATATGCTACTTTATTTCATACTATGGACTTAAATAGCATTTAGTAAAGCCAAGTTCCTGTTCTCCTTAATTCAGCTCTAGTATCAACTTTAGAGACAAAAGATTCCTGTGAGGTTATGATTGGCCCAAACTTACCAGCCACATGAAGCAGTGAGGAAGTGAATATGTCCACAAGCCATTACTGACTCTAAAAACAGCAGTTATGGCACGTGCTTAGAAATTTGTCATACATTTTGATGTTTTACAACCATATGTATACATCCTGGTAGCTCCCTTCTGTATAATAGCATTGTTAAATGTGACAGCCAGAAAGGATAGTTAGAGATGCTTCTGTATTCATTAGAACTATGTCGTTTTGTTTCTTCTTTTCAAATTGTCCATGTAAGTTAGCAGTAACACCTGAAAGAAGAAATTCATTTTAAGGAAAAAAGTATTCTATAGCAATAATAATTTCTTCATGCAAATAAAAGTTGAAATTTTTTGTGAAAGGTGATGTTTCAAGCAATTATAGTGAATAATAAAAGCATTTGAAAACATCCTGCATAAAAGACTTGCTACCATGGGTGTAATAAATACCAAAAATGAAGTAAGAATTTCTGCTTAGGATTACAAACTATTTAGGATTACCTGTGAAGTTGCCCCTAATTAAAAATTATATTATGATTTTGATCAGGTGCCAACGATGTTATTTTCTTTCAATGAATTAACACAAACACAATTTACTTAAAAGTGAAGTATATCCAAGTGCTGCTGAGAATTAAATTTTCTATTTAAAGATTTTGGCTTAACTCTAATCTTCTTTAACATCATATTAAATTATGCAGCAAAAATTGTTCAGCTTCTTGATTTCCTTAATGGTCTATTCTGGAGAATTTAACAACTATCTATTAGTTAAAGGAAAATTTAAATTTCCATTAAATACTCTATGATGGAAACAATTAAGGGTGTGTGTGTGTGTGTGTGTGTGTAAGTTATTTGATTTAAACAGCTTTCTTTTCATTTTTAAAGTTGCATATGCAGTTGCTCTTTCATTAAACAACTATACACTGAGTTAGTTTCTTATCATGAGATGGTCATAGCTCTCATGTCTGGGATACAGAGACAGTGGCATACATGTGTAATAGGGTGCCTGCTGACTACCACAAGATGATAAGTACGGACAGAGCCAAGTAAATATAGTGCTAGGGTACCCAAGCAAAAGGAACATTGGGCTTTCCCAGAGGCATCCTACACAATTAACTGAAAAGGCTGCTGACCTTGAAGTGAGAATAACAGCCTATTAAGTGAGAAGCAGGGCTGGCACATTCCCTGCTTTGCACAGGCAACATGTGCAGAGGATCAGAGAATGGGAAGGACCTTACATATTTTGCTAAGGAATTGAATGTAGTCTTCTAAGTCACATGGAGCCTTAGCCATTTTTAGCTTAAGGAGCTCTGTAAGACAGGAAAATGAAGCCTGCTGCATAATTTCAATGAGGAGCTGAGAATCTAAGGATTATCTGAATGCTGGAAATTCAGATGGAAACAACTGTCATTCTTTCAAACTTTAATTCTCCCACTCTGATTTCCCTCTACCCCATTTATAGCTGCAGTTTTGACATAATACCCTTTATCTCCAATTCTTCCTTTACCTCATTCCTTAGTTGTAAAATAGGAATTTTCCTTTCTGATGAACTGCAGAATAATTTGGGATAGGAGAATCTAGTAGACCATCTGGAGAACATTTTTTTTTTTTTAATGTTAAGACCTGCATATACAGGCCACTTTCTCGTTATGCTGTTTCTTTTTCTTTTTCTTTCTTTTTTTTATGTTGATGGATATTTATTTATTTATTTATATGCGGTGCTGAGAATAGAACCCAGTTCCTCACACATGCTAAGCAAGTGCTCTACCACTTAGCCACAACCCCAGCCTGATGCTGTTTCTTAAGGAAAATTTTAAAACTTTTTTATAAAATGTGGAGCAATGTTAATTGAATTTTAAAAAATGATGTGACTATGCTGTTTGGGATTCTTACAAAATTTGTTCCAGATATTAAAAAAAATTACTCTAAATGAGCTTAGTAAGATTTTGAGTTTTAAAAATTTCTATAGGCAGCCTATGTTTAACCAGCTGAAGTGCTCAGAACAGAGTGTACATTAGATGGTTATTTCATCATATTTAATTTTAAGGAAATTATCTGACAGTTCTCAACCATTTTTAAAGTCTAGACAAGCTTGCCAGCTCAGTACTCTTAGAAAATGCTGCCATCAGTTAGGAGCAGATTTTTATGAGCATAATACAGTTAATGACAAGATACTATTATTTTATGAAGGAATTAAAAAAGCAGGGATCTCAGGAAAATAGAAGGAATAACAGTGGAGTAGAGGAAAGAGTTGGAGGGGGAGGGAAGAGGGGTAAGAAAGGAGAGGAACAGTAGAATAAAATTGACCAAACTCTGTTATGTAAATGTACAAATATATCACAATGATTTCACTTTTACAAATAACCATAATGCACCAATTTAAATATTAATTAATAAGAGTGAAAACACTTTCACTTAAATTTTATAAGTAAAAACTTTAATATGTCTTCTAACATAATTCACGATAAATGATGATATTGTTGTGACAACTACTAGACAGAGTATAAATAACAATACTAAATAAGCTTGTTTTAAAATTTTTCTTTGGTTTCATAAACATGACTTTAAACTTTTTTTGTCTATAACCAGTATTAACTCCACTCAGGAATGCTACTTTCCATTTCTCTACTCCTCAAATACCTATGTGCAAAATGTATTTGTATACTTCTACCTTCAGGTAGATATGTTTATTGGCTCAAAATTTAGTTGCAAATTCTGTGAACATATCAGGAGGAGACACAGGCCACTCTTTCCTCCAATCCTCTGTGTGTTTGGCATTGCTTAGGTGGATTTGAAGTATACTGCCTGGCTTTTTTGGAGATAAGGGCAAAGGTCTACATATTTAATTGCTTTGATAAAGGTCATGTGTACCAAGGTAATAAAAGCACGAAGCAATTAAGATGCCTTCAAGGAATAAAGGGCCCATATATAAACAAAACAATAATTTAGATAAAGTAGTACTGTCAATAAACCTAAAAGCAATAAATATTCAGAGTAATGGGAAGCAATTACTGGAATGAAAGGTAGAAGATATGGGTTCCAGACTTGACTCTGCTGCTTACAGGCAGTGTGGTCCCAAGAGAAATTACTCATCTAAGCTGTAAAGTGAGTATTTTCTCTGATTCTGCAGTAGGTTATAAAGATGCAAGCTATATGTCTCTGGGAACCAAGACTCCCTTCTTTGGTAGTGGGAGAGTCTTTAATTCAGAGCTGTTTGTCACAGGACATCTTCTACCATATTGACTTGTTGAGCTACTAACAGTCAGCTGCCGTTTTGGAGTTTGGTCCAACATCCATTAAGGAGATCAACTTGCAAAGAGACAGCCTTTATATGGTAAAGAGGAAGAAAGTGTCCCAAGACTACAAGGAAAGACAAAGGACAAGTTATCCCAAGGTAGCTCTGTTAAAGACAAGGTGAAATGCAAGATATTGGGGATTTCAATATCATTTACCCTGGAGATTGACAGAGCTGGAATTAGATTTCAGACTTCATCTGCTGAAGCAGAGAATCCAGAATAGTAATCTCAGTTTGAATGTTTGTATTTGCTTTCTAATAGAATGAATACAGCTAGCTACTTGTGGACAAACTATGTAAAAACAAAGGATGTATATAATAGATGAAACTTTGACAATAGAAAATCAAATTACAAAAATGATTCTGAAAAAAAGAAGTATATTGTTCCCTGGCCAGGGCCTCTAAAAAGAGACATAATTCAGGATAAGAATAGTCAAGACAGAGATAAGGGGAATTCTCTGAAAAATTAAGGTTGAAAGTGGTGTGCATGTGAAAAAAAGAGAAGACTATTTTCTGGGGAGTAAGGATCAAAGTGCACCCAAAGCTGAGGATTTCAAAACAAACTAAGAGCAAGAAATAAAATTTTAGGCTATGTTTAGAAGATGATAGGTTCACTGTTTCAGGAAAATTGTATAATATTCACAGATGAACAAAGAAAGCACAGTACTTAACTTCTATTTTGCTTCCAATTTCCCCATGAAAGGGATTGATTTTCACTCTGGAAAAAGAATAAACATGAATAAAATGAAACTGCTCCTGATAGGCAAGAAATAAATCAGAGTTTGTCCCTGGACACTAAATGTATCCAGTTTTCTAGGCCTAGATGAACTTTACATTAGGAAAATTACAGCTTCAATTTATGTAGTACTTTGTAGTTTGGAAAATTAGTTGATATACTTAAATTTTAGTTTATAGTTTTAGTGAACCAAAATGAATGAACATGCAAATTAGGGTACATGACAGAGAACTAACTAAAGGCTTAAAATGACATTTTCAAGGTCACATTATTAGTATGTACCCTAACAAGACTTAGTATTTAGAGGGAATGGAAATAAGAAAGATCATATGTTTGGAGTTTTTGAAAGGTAGATATTTTGACAAGTAGAAACTATAACAGTAAGCTTAATATTAAAGACTTCTCAAAAATTAAAAAATGATTTTGTGTGTGATGTGAAAGTATTTTAAAAGGGAGAGATCCTATACTGTGCATAGATTCCAAAATAGGTTTGCAAAATAACTGTGATTCCCTTTTGGTTTGGAGGAATCGGATATCTTTTTATGAGCAGTTGCCATACTTTCTCATCCTCCCATTGTAACTAAAATGAGAAAATTGCACTGATCTTTATTTGGAGAGTGTAGATTTGTCACATACCACAGATCCATAATTGATATGGGTCATATTTTGCATTTTCAACAGTAATTTAGATGGAAATACGGTGTCCAGGCAGAAATAGTACTTCCCTGGATAGCAGAATACAGGAAATTCTTGCTTTGCACAGTTTGGGTGTATACAAAACTTGGTTACCATGATCTACTTAAATAGAACTGGCCCCAATGGTATGGTCCAAATTTCAATAACCATGATATATGAATTGTGACAAATTGCATGAAGTACAAATTTTGCTAATAGCACTCCAGTTCACAAATCACTAAGTAAATAACAGATGCACATCTTGATCAGTGACCAGTCATATCATTTACTTTAAAATCTGCCACTGATTGATCACTCTACATCTGTTATTTATTCAAGCACAAACAACAAAATGTGTGGAGTTTATGATGAGACCTTATTTGACAATGAGCGCATAAATCAAATTATGGGTTTTTGTACATACTCCTTGGGAGTTTTCATTTGTTTGTTTTGTATGTCAGAGAATACATGGTATTGACATATGGGTCACTTTTCCTACAAAACTGTAAAGAAAATTTCCCACTGAAAGTTAAATGGTAAATCTAGACACAATGAATCGAGCAGGAATATAAAAAATTAACATAAGATGAAGTTGCCTTCAGGCAAGTCTGAACTGAAAGCATTAATGTATGTACTGTGCTAGTACATATTAACCACAATTGGGATTGAAACGGAAAATCAACGGGGTAACCCTACGAACTGGACAACTACTCATTTTCACCAGCAAACATTACTGTTGTAGACATGTATACATTGACTTATCAAAGCCTAACATCATTACACTTCATCACGCCTTTCAGTGTTATACTGAAATTCTGTTGTTTAGGATTTGAGCTCACCAAAAAGTTATTCCAAGTACATTATCAACTATTAAGAACTATGGTAATATATTGTCTGCTTGGCATTGATAACTATTGCAAAGTAATACATTAACATCTGATTTTCTGCCTTGGTATCTGTGACCTTAATAGGATGAGTTGGTCCAAGAAATAGAAAATTCAATTCACTGGCAAAATTTAGATTTTGTTTTTGCAAATATGGGGATGAGTACCACAACACAGTCTGTGATGAAACACCCAAGGTGACATCCGACCCATGTCATATCTCAGGAGTCATCCAAATCCTTCCCTCACCAGTACGATTTTAACACCAGTTTAGCTTCTTTTAATCTTCTGAGTTGTGATAGATATTTTACTTTTTCCATAAAATTTAATAGTTTAATTATTTAAGAATAACTCTCAGAAGAATGAAAAACAAAATTTACCTCCAAAGAGTTTAAACCACAGAATTAGAATCTGTAGCTATTAAACTAGAAACATAGTTAGTCACAAGATACTTTTTTGTAGGATATCATAGTCAATACAAATTAGTACTCTATAGTTTAATTATGAAAGTATTAGGAGGGTTCACAGTTAAGGAGCAATGAAATACCAGGACGATAGGTTACATAAGAATTTCCAGATATGGAAGATGATGGTTTGGTCCCAATAGTAATATGCAATACATTCAGAAGGAGATATAGAGAATGGATCCTAGCTGGAGTACAACTGGAGTGTGCATAAGGATTCCTATGTAAGTTCTCAAGTATCACTCTTACAGATTATGATTCAGGAGGTATATAAGTTTTTTATTACCACCATACCAAATTACCATAAAGTTAGTGATTTGCAGCAATAAAAAATATTTTCTCATAATTTTATAAATTAGAGATCTCTTTCTTCAAATGATCTTTTTTCACAGGATCTCATAAAATGAAAATCAAGGTACCTATCACCTGATAATTATGAGTGGTGTCTAAGGGAGAATCCATTCAGGCTCAGTCAGGTTGTTTGCGGTCTATGTCCATGTATCTAAGGGACCACCCCTCTTTGTCTTTACTGCTGTCAGCTGGGGTCCTCCTCAGATTCTGGAGGCCTCTTTCATTTCCCCACTCATGTCTCCTTCCTCCTCAAGGAAGTCCAGTAATGGAAGTCTTAGTCCTTCTCATGCTTCTTTTCTCTTTGACTTCCTCTTCTCTTCAGTTTTTCTGCCCCTACTTGGAGAAAGCTCTCACACTTAAGGACTTGTTTGATTAGACTGGGCACCCCTGGATTCTTTCCCTATTGTAATATCTATAAACGTAATTACATCTGCAGAATACTTTTTGCTCTGTAATGGAGCAAATGTGCTCCATGGGTTCTGGGGAATCAGGCATTGTCAGCTTTGGGCACTCATTATCCAGCCACTCTCCTTGTTATGTGACTGATTTCTGTGCTTTGAACCACGCCTCAAGAATTTCTAGTACTAAGGCATAAAAACTTGGACCGTAAGTCCAACACTTGCAAATGTGTTGGAAGACAGATTTATTTGCTCCTCTTCAATGGAAGTCTGGAAGGGATTGCCTTCAGGAAGAAAGTGATCAGAGATTACATGGAACCTACAAATGAAAAGTAGATAACAGCATGAAGCACTAACAGTGATATTTATTTCTTAAACATTCAGAAAGCACTGGAGTTTGTATACGATCTATTTATTTTCACCTGGTTGAGAAAGACACCGAATATATTGTTTTATAGTTCAGTGCGTAGATATATTCTTCTGTGTTCACATCTATATTTGACTCAGTTTGGAATCATTTCAGACACTATTGGGATTTTTACTGTTTGTAAGACTCTTCATAGGAATTGTTTCTACTCAAAAATATGATTTGATTGATTTGATCTTGAGTGAATTTTATTATAATCCTGTTTTTCTTCAGAGTTGAATTACCAAATATTTAATATGTCTTTTGAAATTTATATAAAATTAATTCTTTTTACTATGCAGTTATATAAATTTGAGAAATGCAGAAAATTATATAATTATAACCACAATAATGATATAGAATTATCCCCCCGTCTCTCTCTCTCTCTCTCTCTCTCTCTCACACACACACACACACACACACACACACACACACACACACACACACAGATGTATCACACATTCCACATTCATGCTTTTCCTTTGCAATCAACTTTTTTGTAGGAGGGAGTACTGGCAATTGAACTCAGAGACACTCTACCGCTGATCCACATCCCCAGCCCTATTTTGTATTTTTTAATTTTTTATTTATTTTTATTTATTTATTTTTTATTTTGTATTCATTGACACAGGGTCTCGATGAATTGCTTAGTGCCTTGCTTTTGCTGAGGCTGGCTTTGAACTCTCTATTCTTCTGTCTCAGCCTCCTGAGCCACTGGGATTACAGGCATGAGCCACCTGTGCCCAGCCTTCCATTATTATTTGTAATACCTGCTCCTTATTCTTGGCAGCTATGGCTCTATTCTTTATCATCATTCTTTTCTAGAATGTCATATAAATGGAATCATATAGTGTGTAGCCTTATTATGAGCCTGGCTTCTTTCACTTACAGCATAACACATTTGAGATTAATGTAAATTGCTACATGTATCAATAATTTGTTCCTGTTTCTAATTCCTAAACTTTTGGCTAAAATTCATTTTAAATTAGTCTATAATTATTGTTCATGGTAAGGTACCCACATGGTTTCCTTTAATTGCATGTTGAGGCATTGTTCTAGTTATAATGGTAAAATTCTTTTCTTTTTCATTTTTTCTCTTTAATAATTTTATGGGATGAGTCATACAAAAACTTTGTTTGAGGAAAATATGTGTTTGTCAATGTGTTTGAGGCACATGCAATTATAAAAATCTGTTTAATAAGTTTTTAATGTTGAAAAATGTGTGAATACTGCATTACTTTCAGATAAGAACTAGACTTGGAAACGGTTATATCTCTATAAACTACTACAATGAAGAGAGGTGTTTTCACAGATTGTCCAAAAAGCAGATTTGATGCATTATGCATGGATTTTGGTTATGTGTTAATTAATATTTTGGTTGTGCTAACATTAGAATTATTTTTAATTCCTGAAAGTACAACAGCTGGTGATGAGACAGGCAGCGGATGAGCATAGAGGGTGGCAGAGAGAATCGAGTTTACATTTTATGCTTCTATAGGTACTCAGCAGAGTGGATAAGCCACATTCAGATAATTGAGATTTGAGCAGATGTGGATTTGTTCTCATTAGAATTTGTGGTTCTAAGCCATACACACTGCAAGTAAATAGCCACCAAGCAGGAAACAGGAAGCTTAACCTTTTCTCTCTCTTTAACCATCTCGGTCATAGCTTCATACTTAAAAAATAGTTCCATAAGTCAGTTGTGCAGCTAAAGGAATCATTAATCTTTCAATATGGAATTGTTCCTTCTGTACTCTTCTAGGGATTATATAGTGCTTTTCACATACTCTACCTCAAAGTGTTTTACTAAGCAGTGAAGTATTTTGGAGATGCTTGATGAATATGAAACTCAAATAACTGCAGCCAAGGCTGGTGCACTAAGAACCATTTGTTAAATCTGAAATCTGTCTCCCACGTTTGAGGCTTGACATGCAAGAATCAGCAGAGAGCAAAACACATTGTTTACTCTCCAACAAACATGAATAGAATTTTCCAAAGAGAAATATTTGCATACAGACACTTGTCTGTGAATGAAAATACTCCAAGGCTTTAAAGGGCATTTGGTAGGATATACTGGTACAAGGTAAAACTTAGGATGTTTAGCTGCACTTTCCAAAGAGGTGCAGGAGCTTCTGGCAGAGACCAGGCAGTGTGGCTGCTGGTCTAGAACAATACTGTCTTTGAGATTGCTAGAAACCTCGTCAAGGAAATGGGAGCAGGGTCTCCGTGATGCTTTTCCTTCTCCTCAGAGGGCTGCTCTGTTCTTTTACACCCCAGAGCTGATGATGCAGAACTTGGTGCAGGGGTGGCTCTGAATCAGGCACCCCATAGGAATGAGAGATGAGTGTGCAAAGCTGGGTTGTGCACAAAGACAAGAATGCCAGTCAAAGAGATGTTCTTAGGTAGACCCGGGTCAAAAAATTGCTTTTTCTTTTTCAAATGTCAGATTGATATCTTTAATTGGCTTAATTTTTTTGCATGGTGAGTAGTCTCTGAGTTAAAAAAAAATGTTCTCTGTGTCAGCATTAACAAGAGAAATATAACCAGTAGGAGATAAATGATTGAAGAGATTTATTGCAAAGAATTGACGTATGTGATTGTGGAGGCTGGTGAGGCAAGCCAAATTCATAGAGCAGAGCATGAAAGGGCAGCTTGACCTCTCAGGCAAGGACTGAATCTACTGTTCACAGGGAGAAATCTTCCTCCTCAGGACAGCCTCAACTTTGCTCTTTGATTTTTTGTTGTTGTTTTTGCTAAATACTTTTTTACTTTTTAAATCATTGTACAATAAAAGATTATTCAGTAAGTTGAGCTGTCAAAGTTTGTTAAATAGGACAATTCTTTCAATTTTATCATAATATATGATTTAAAAATTTATGTAATAGCAACAATATAGAAATATAAGTTCAATGGAAATAGACAAACTAGGATAAATTGCACATGAATATTTATGAGAGAATTTCTGAGCAAAAATGTAACAAAGAAATTTGTTATTAATTTAAAATTTTAAATAAAATGTTTGAAAGTATATTTTACATAATAATGAAAAAAGCTGACAATTAAATTGGAAATTCATTAGCTGTATTTATGACAAAATAATTAACATTTTATTTGTTTGTTTTTATTCTAATTAGTTATACATTACAGTAGAATGTATTTTGACACATATATAAATGGAGTATACTTTCTCATTCTTCTGTTGTTCATGATGTAGAATTACATTGGTCTTGTAATCATATATGCACGTAGGATAGTAATGTCCAATTCATTCTATTATCTTTCCTATTCGCACTATACCTCCCTTTCCTTCATTCCCCTTTATACCTCTATTCTTTCCTAAAACAGCTCCCCCTTATTGTGAATTAGCATCCATATATCAGAGAAAACATTTAGCCTTTGATTTGGTAGGATTGGCTTATTTCAGTGAGCATGATATTCTCTAGCTCTATCCATTTATCTATAAATGCCAGAATTTCATTCTTCTGTAATGCTAAGTAATATCCCATTGTGCATATATGCCACAGTTTCTTTATCCATTCATCTGTTGAAGGGCATCTAGGTTGGTTCCATAGTTTAGCTATTGTGAGTTGAGCTGCTATAAACATTGATGTGTCTGCATCACTGTACTATACTCATTTTAAGTCCCTTGGGTATAAACCAAAGAGTGGCATAACTGGATCAAAGGGTGGTTCTATTACAAGGTTTTCTGAGGAATCATCATACTACTTTCTATAGAGGTTGCACCAATTAGCAGTTCTACCAGCAATGTATGAATGTACCTTTTGCTCCACATCCTTGCTAACACTTATTGTTTCTTGTACTTTTTTGAGGGGGAGGTGGAGGGGTACCGGGGATTGAATTTAAAGGTACTCAACCACTAAACCACATCCCCAGCCCTTTCTTATATTTTATTTAGAGACAGGGCCATACTGAGTTACTTAGTGTCTAACTGTTACTAATGCTGGTTTTGAACTCCCAGTCCTCCTGCCTCAGCCCCTGAGCCCCTGGAATTTCAGGTATATGCACCACCATGTTGCTTGTATTCTTGATGATTGCCATTCTGACTGGAGTGAGATAGAATCTTAGTTTTAACTTGCATTTCTCTAATTGCTAGAGATGTTGAACTTTTTTCATACATTCACTTCTTCTGTGAAGTGCCTGATTAGTTCCTGAGCCCATTCTTTGATTGGGTTATGCATCTTTTTGGTGTTAAGTGTTTTTTCGGTTCCTTATATATCCTGGAGATTAATGCTGTATCTAAGGTGAAGATGGCAAAGATTTTCTCCCCTTCTGTAGGCTATCTCTTCATGTTTTTGATTGTTTTCTTTGCTGTGAAGAAGATTTTTTTGTTTGATTCCATCCCATTTGTTGATTCTTGATTTTATTTCTTGTGCTGTAGGAGTCTTGTTGAGGAAGTTAGTTCTTAAGACGACATGGTGTAGATTTAAGACTACTTTTTCTTCTATTATGTGCAGATCTCTGTTCTAATGCCAAAGTCTTTCATCCACATTAAGTTTGTGCACATGAGAGATAGGGTTTAATTTCATTTAGCTATATGTGGATTTGTAGTTTTCCTAGCACCATTTGTGAAGAGGCTATCTTTTCTCCATTGTATGTTTTTGGCACCTTTTTCTAGATAACTGTATTTATGTGAGTTTGTGTCTTCTCTTCTCTTCCATTTGTCTAAATGCCTTTTTTGGTGCCAATATATTGTCTGGAGCACAATGTTTTCTTCAGGGTGAGGTTTTTAGAGTGAGAGAGTTAATCATGGAGGAGGATCTCCTGGAAGCATGATATAGGTTTAGGTATGCTCCTGTCTGTTCACTGAATGCCAATTGCTCTGGCATTAAGTCAGCACACATCCAGGACCCAGCAATTGCTAGTCCACACTTGGAAACTGCACCCTGGGAATCTCCTTGTGTTCCCTACATCCTTGCCAACACTTTTTGTTTTTGTATTCTTGATAACTGTCATTCTGATTGGTGTGAGATAAAATCTTAGAGTAGTTTTGACTTGCATTTCTCTAATAACTAGAGATATTGAACATTTTTTTTCATATATCTGTGGATCAATTGTATATCTTCTGAGAAGTGTCGGTTCAGCTCCTTAGCCTATTTATTGATTGAGTTGCTTGTTCCTTTGGTGTTAAGTTTTTTGAGTTCTTTATGTATCCTGGAAATTACTGTGGTGTAAGAGCCTGTTCTTAGCTCACTATATCACCTGCAAACCTCAGTATCCCTGGTCTCTGATTCAGTCTTGAAACTCAATCTCTCCTGCCCCCCACCCTTTGAATTCCCAGCCAGGTGCTTCTCTCCTGACCATTCCTATAAACAGCTGGATTATAAGGGGATTGGGAAGTCAGGTGGATTTTCATGACCAGTATTCCCTTGTATAAACCTCTCTCCATACTTTGTTTTCTCCGGGTCACTTAGACAAACTCTGTGTCACACACTGTCAGTTTGCCTAGCTTGTTTTTTTGAGCCAGATTTGGGTCTGCCAGAAATCAGTTCCCTTAACTGTTGACACTCATGAAACAGCTGTAAAATTATTCCTTTCACTGTCTTCTGCACACCACAGGGAGGGAAGTTGGCTTCTTTTCTGTAGGAGGCACAGCTTATTGTTTAATTAGACAGTGACTCTGATCTCTAAACTCTGTACTCCAACATGCCTCAGTCCTCTGAGAATGGGTATTCCTTTAATTCCATTATTATTTTACTGTGTTCATGGAGGGTTAGATCTGGCTTGTACTCCAGCTGCTGCTGTGGCTGTGGAATTGGGAATCTTGTCCTTGTTTTTTTTTAATCAAATCTCCTGAGTTTCTGATCTGTTTTGAGTGTCCAGTATTAAAGTTCAGTAAATCCCCCTCCTAATTCCTGTTCATTCATCCACCTTGCTGAAAAGCTACCTGTCTGCTTTTCTTGGTTTCATGCCATGTAACTAAGGAGGGAAGCAACCCCTCTATTCCACCATCTTCCTCTTGACCACAGTTGTGCTCTTAAGGTCTTTCAAAAACAGATTGAATCAGGATACCCAGATTACCAAGGAACATTTCCCTTACTTAAAAATTATTTATGGACTTTAACCACCAAAATACCCTAACAGAAATACCAAATTAGTATTTGACACTTAACAGAACTATAGCCTGGTCAAATCTATCTATCTCTCTTTCTTTCTTTCTCTCTCTCTCTCTCTCTCTCTCTCTCTCTCTCTCTCTCTCTCTCTCTCTCTCTCCATCCCCCCTCTAGTAAACTAACTAAAGCATTGTTAAAGGGGCTGAGCATTCATGTTCCATCCTACTTACAAATTACAAGTTGCATTATGTACTTCACAACCTTTTGGGTGGTGTATGGAGGTGCTGTCTTCCTGGATAGAAGAATAATATTTGCACAAAAAATATTATACTTAGTGAACTAATAAATTTACCAGAATTATAAAACAAAATATCAATTATTGTATAATTGTTGAAAAGAATGCTGAAGTTCAGTAGTAAGAATAAATGCATGCACAGAGCTATGGAGTTTAGTAAAGAGATGAAAGAAAAAAGTGAACCTAATTAAATAAGAAACTTAACATTTTTACAAAGTAAAACAATTAGAGATATATATTTTTAATTAAAGAAATAAGCAAATATATGTATAAAGACTTAGCTTAAGTATATTAAATGCAATCAAATTTGTAAGACCAAAAACTTGGCAACATCTTAAAACCAAAATAAATCAAACTGCTGAAATTTTTTTTTGCTTACATATAACATGTAGTTATTAAAATCATTTTGTAGAAAATATTCATGGGATGTAACTGTGTGGAGGATAGATTATTATATGAACCAAAGTATAGCACACACCATAGTTTCATTATGATAAAAAAGAATACATTAAATACATCTGGTTTTGTCATAAACAGGATAAGTATGACCCTAAGAAAACTTCGCATTATCAAAATGTTTAATATAAAACTTCTTCAATGAAGAAATAAAGTGCAATAAGTATTACTTATTATTTTATTTTACTTGTATCCATTTCCTTAAGTTTTATTTATAATTATTATTTTCCCTGTAGGATTTTGATAAGAAAAAAATAATTTTTATAGCTCTTAATTGTTTGGTTGGAAATAAACCAAATTTTATGAAGATTCAGTCTTCATTTAACATTAAAGGCTTTTCCTAAAACCACCAGCACTGAAGTCAGTAAAGCCCTTTTACTTTATCACTGTATGTCTTACAGTTAGGATAAAGAAATCAACAGCTGCACAGATCACACAGTCCTTTTTCTGTCTTTGCACAGATGATGTTACCTGATCATTTTATATCTAAATCACGTATTTTATGTACCTTGCATTGACAAATCACTGGTAAGGTACATACCTAGGTTTTAACCACTTATCTTTAGGTGCTTATTATTTTATTGTACTTGAACCATTTCCTACATTTTCAATAATAAGCACTATATTATTTTTGTAAAGAAAAATGTTAATTTTAAAAGACACATAAAATAAATGAAGATGATTTTTCTGTGTCACATATTAAATATATTCCAAATCTCCGATAAATTACAACTGTGGTTGCAGAAACAGACATAAAGCCAGTGCAACAGAATATAAAGCCATAAGTTAATATATGACAAATGGCATTTCATCTGTTGCAAAAGGATGAAGCACTGAAAAAATGTTATTTAAATAACCAAATTTCAAGTTATTTTTTTTTAATGAGAGCAAACTTCCATCTACCATCTTACCCCATAACCAAAATAAAATTTTATGGAATTAAAAACTTTTCTGGAAAACTTTAGTTATCACAAATTACTAGAAGAAAAAAAACCTATAAATCTAATATTGGAGAAGAAATGTCCTTTTTAAGGCCAAAAGAAATTGCTAGAGATTTGACTATCCAGGAGAATAAGCTTCAAGTAATATGAACCATATGAAGTCAAACTACAATTAGAAAAATATTTTAGTATATTAATAATAAATTATTATTATAAATCAGTTTAATTTTTAAGTAGAAAATGAAGAGATAAGTAAGTTTAAAAACTATGAATGTAAATGACTTACAAAATATGTATTTATTTAACCTGATTGAAAATTAAAAACTCCCTCTCTCTTTATATGTGTGTGTGTGTGTGCGTGCGTGCGTGTATGCACATATATGCATATATATGAAAACCATGGTTTTTTGTTTTTGAAACCCAAAAACCATGCATTTTTGTCTACTATATTGGCAAAAAAAGTATGATACCTACCTTTTCTCTACATCCTTATCTATCTATCTCTTGATCATAGATCCTCAGTATTTGAATAGTGAAGTAAAACTGAAACTCTCCTGGCCTGAGGTTAGTTAGCCCGAAATAGCTCTATAGGCAGTTTGGTTATACTTATGAAATAATTAAGATTTTGCATTACCTTTGACCACATTCTTCTACTGTTATACCTTATCCTAGAATAATTATCATAAAGAATCACAAAAAACTTTAAAACATAAAATTAAAGCCAATGATAGGTATAATTTATAAGAAAATAGTTAAATAAATTGTGGTAAAACCATGGAGTAGAATAATATGCAACCACTCAAAATGATGTTTCAGAAAAAGAACCTATTACTAAAGTGAAAAAATCAGTTTATAAAATAGTATAATATTCTTGTAAAGATGATTACATACATATGAAAAGAAAAAATCTGAAAGGGCATATACATAATTATTTACAAAAGTTAATTCATTTCTTTCTCCTTTTTGCTTAATTATATTTGTAAATTTTCTAAAATGAACATATATTACTAATCTGTGATAAAGGATTTTAAAAGTTACTGAAAATATTGAATTTCAGTGATATATTATTGTCTTGAAAGTTAAAATCTTATTAGTCTAAGATCTCTAAGAATTCACTTTGACAAATTCATGGATTCTTTCTCTTCTTTTCTTTCTTTCTTTCTTTCTTTCTTTCTTTCTTTCTTTCTTTCTTTCTTTCTTCCTTATTTTCTTTTATTTCACCCTAGAACTATATATTATACTCACTTTTTTCTGTGGCTAATGAATAAGGAATTCTATCTTCTTCTCATCCTAAAATTAAACTTAATATATTATGTGATGCTTAGATTTTTAAAAACAATTTTCCATAAAACCACATTAGTTTTATGTTTTAAACAATTGAAGAGAGGACAACTTGCATTTTAATTTCTTTAATGTTCAATTTATTACTTAAGTCTTTTCTCTCTTCAAAGTCATCTGGCAGGTTGATATTACTCTCTGGAGGCTCAGAGAAAGTAATTCTTTAAAGTTATATACTCTTAAATTCTTATTGAAATGGGAAAATAAATGATTATTTAAAAACTAGCTGTTTTACTGATTCTTTGTTTTTTCATGTTATCATGACTATGTAGGGAGAATAATCTACCCTTCTCTCTCCCTTTCCTTGGGAATACCCCATGATTTTAGGTCCATTTACCTCATAGTCTCACACACAGCAGAGCTCTAGCTTTCAGACAGATGCTGAGAAATCTTCATTATAGTATATATCAATTATAACATTTTGGCATTCTTGACTGACACAAGGATTCTTGACAATGTTTAAAATATACAAAAATAAGTGGAAAAAAATTTAAGGAGGAATGAAGATTAACATTGTAGTTCCAAGTGGAGGGCTGATTTAAATAGCCAGATCTTTTCTCAGCTTTCTGAAGTTTTCTTCTCATCCTGCTGTGACCCATATACCCCAGGACCAACACTGAGCTTTTAATAAATGCTTTTTAACTCAGTTTTACAAATGACAAGAACAATAACAGATAACAGTCTTGTGGCTTTTTGTGGGCAGCATGTTATGTGCTTTAGGAATTGAACAATTTAGGTACAATTAGTAGTTAAGACTATGAGTGATAGGAAGGACAATATAACAGTAACCTAAAGAGAATTCTCTGGAACACTGGAGGAGCATTTCAGGGCTAGAAGGGCCACAGCTAAATTATCAAGAACACTGGCTCAGCCAAGCACGGTGGTGCACACCTGTAATTCAAGTAACCCAATCCTTTGTTTGTTTTATATAATTGTTACTTTTTATTTTAAGATAGAGTCTTGTTAAGTTGTTGGCCATCTCACTGAGTTGCTAATATTGGCCTTAAACTTGTGATCCTTCCACCTCAACCTCCCAAGTTGCTGGAATTACAGGCATGTACTACTGCAACAGGTCATCCCAGCTATTTTTAAAGAGGTCTACTGAAAATGGTTGTTTTAGTCAACTTTCACATCACTGCAACCAAAATACCCAACAAGAACAACTTAGAAGAGGAAAAGTTTATTTTGGTTTAAGGTCTCAGAATTCTCAGACCACAGATGGCCAATTTTGTTGCTCTGGACACAAGGTGATGTAGCACATGATGAAGGAAGGGCCCAGTAAAAAGCTTTCAAATCATGGTGCGGTCAGGACAGAGAGAATGGGATAGTGAAGGTGCCACAGGAAGATCAGCCCTTCCAGGTCGTGTCCCCCAGAGACCCACTTAACTACCTGCCTAGAGTTACCACCCAGTCAGTCCATTGAAATACGGATGGACTGATCAGGTTACAACTCTCACAATTCAGTCACTTTACCTGTGAATATTCTTGTATTGATAGTAGCTTGTGGTGGGGGGATACTGCATATCCAAACCCTAACGGTGGTCATATAACATGTCTGCTTATATAGATGACCAAGAGCCTGAAGAATCATCTTCCATCATAGTAAGTATTTCTGGAACCACTACACTATAATCAGTTAAAAATTAGGAAATTTTTACTAATAGATTATTGGTAAAACTAACTCATATAGGCAGCAATTTTCTTATCTTTTAGAAAGATATGCCTCATCTTTCTCTGCCTTTGTTATCTGCCTTGATCCTATACCCCTGAGATTTATCTCTGTCTCTTGGCCAGAGTCTACCTTGGGTTCAGTCTTTCCTACCAGACCTCATGCTGGGTTCCTTCCATGAAGACAGGCTTGTTCGATAGGCTGGCTTGGGGGGCTTCTAATTGTTACCTACTTTTTGCCTCTTTTGTGATTGCATGTCCTAACTCTGGATTTATGAGGTCATCTAGCCCAGATACTACCTCATTCTGACCCATCCCTCTACACAGAGCCCTCCATATAGCACCAGCTCTGTTAACTGTGGAAATTTAAAAAAAAAAGAGAGAGGCATGGCTAAATTATGCAAATTTCAGTGATTATTTTCTATTTTATCATAAGAAAACAACTGAAAAATAGAAGTATCAGTTATCCTTTTACTAGATTGTTATTTTGAGCAAGGTCCTTGATATATCTATACCTCAAGTTTCTACCTGTAAAATAGTGTTATTCCGGCACCTACATCATAAGGTAGCCTTGAGAATCTACTGAGTTAATCTATATACAGTAGGTCCCTTTATATAGAGCTTCATTTTCCATCATTTCAGCTACCTGTAATCAACTGGAGTCTGAAAATATTAATTAGAAAATTCCAGAAATAAACAATAGATAAGTTCTGAGGTATGAGCCATTCTAAATAGCATGAGGAAATCTTGCCCCGTTCTGCTCCAACCTGTCTGCCACTAGGAACGTGAATATATTCACAATGTATACCCTGTCCACCTGTTAGTTACTTAGTGACCTTAGTTATCAGATGGACTGTCAAAGACCTTGTGTTTCAAGAAATCCTTACTTTACTTACTAATGGCTTCAAAATGAAAAATAGTGTTGCTGGCAATTTGGAAGTGCCAAACACAAGCTGTAATGTGCTCCCTTTGAATGAAAAAGGTAAAGTTCTTGACTTAATAAAGTAAGATAAAAATTCTTTGTGAAAGTTGCATACAACTTTACACTATGTGATTACATTCACATAACTTTTATCTAAGTATATTGTTATAATTGCTCTACTTCATTATTCGTTTTTGTTAATTTCTTACTGTGCCTAAATTGTAATGCACACTTCAGCATAGGTATGTATATATAGGAAAAAACATAAAACATCGAAGGCCGTATAAACTACCCAAGGATTCAGCCTTCTGTTTGGAGTGTTCTCAGTGGATAAGACAGGGCTGTAAAAGAGTGAAGGACAACATAAGCCTTCAGTGAGAATTAAGCATGACAAGCATACTTATTTATGTAATGTTCTTATGTTGTGAATTACTTTGTCATCTGTGCCTTTTATTTATTGAAAACAAAGCAAAAGGAACATTGGCTAATTATGGAAGGGCTATCGAGGAAATAATCAGTAATCAGCCATCTTTTCAGAAAATTCACAGCAATATTTTATCTCAATTGTTAAGTTTCTTAAAGAATTAAGTAAGGTTCTCCATAATTTGGGGTAATCTTGAGTTTC
This sequence comes from Ictidomys tridecemlineatus, assembly GCF_052094955.1. Classification (NCBI taxonomy): domain Eukaryota; kingdom Metazoa; phylum Chordata; class Mammalia; order Rodentia; family Sciuridae; genus Ictidomys; species Ictidomys tridecemlineatus. The sequence goes on from NW_027522759.1 coordinate 122,993, forward strand.
TGGCTGTCAAGGAGTTTTAAAATAATTCTGATTGCTTCATGAAGTATACATGGGACTCTGGAGGAAAGGGGAGCCGAGGGAGGCGTGGATGCAGTTGAGTGTCTTATTGATTTATTTGTGATTCTTCAGAGGTCAACATTTTCATGAATCATAATGATAGCAACTCATTTTTTTTCAAGGAAGTCATGAATCGCATGAATATTAGATAACATGAGGTTCTCAATAGTCTTTAATATGTGAAAATTTTATGTAACACCACAGGTCTGAATACGTTCTTGTATTAGTCAGAACATGGGAGGAGGCAGGCACTACACTAAAATGAGTAATTTAAGAAAGTTAAATGAAGGTCCCCTTTGTGAGGTGTGGGCAGGGCAATGGCAGTTGTGTGTGGGTAGGACACTGTGTGGGGTGAGGTGTAGGGATGACACATGAACTCAGGATGACGAGGCATCCAGGAAACAGCAGAAAGGAACTGTTACACAGAGACCTGGAGGTGCGTGGCAGGTAGCAGAGTGTGATGGTCATGGGAGAGTGACTCCTTGGAAAGTGTTTGTGACTACTGCTAACATTGCTGCCTGCTTGGGAAGATGCTGGGCAATACCTACCTTGACCTCTTGCCTCCCTCTCTTATCTCCTATTTGTGCTTCTCATTGGTCTAATTTAGTGAAGTTATAAAGAACAGGATTCCAGGCAGTGTTGTGTACAGAAGTCAGATTCCCCAGACACAGTGCAGAGCCAAGAAAAGGAGGGAGTGACCTTGGAGAGGACATAGTCCACATTTGCATCTGCAGGCTCTGCTCTGTCCCAGGCTCTGGACCTGTCATGTCCTGGACAGGTTCAGATGGTAAAGTGTTTATCATTTTGCATAGAAATGATCTTTCTGTCGGATGCTTCTGACTGACCATTGTGCTCTCAGAGTATCAGCATTTCTGATTCTGTGCCTGGGACTCAGTTTCTCATCCCTGAGTTTCTCCAAGCCTGAATCATTCTCCTTTTTCATGGTATCCTGAAAAAGCTCTATATACATCATATCTGGATTTCAGAACAAACCATTTAGGAAATAAGTCCTTGGTTGCCTCATTTATAAAATCTTAGGGTTGAAGCAGCTCAAGCATTCAATTTAAAAAATCCTTTATAATCTCTGAATTTAAGAATATAATATTCTTCTATTATCATAATCTTTTTGTATTCATAAATTGAGAATAGACAACTTTATTTCTACATATCTTGAAAGTAACTGTGAAATTTTTTTGTTTTAATATAAGTAAATGATAGGTCACATTTGTTACAGAAAGCTAGGAAAAGAGAATGAAATGTTAGGGTTAGAAAAGATAAATAAAACTGGAAGTGACTGAAAACACTGTGGATGGACATAAAGACACCCCAAGCTTGAAAAGAGACAAAGATGAGGCAGGGTGTACTTAGTTCTCAGAAGCAGATCCCAGCAACTCTCAAGGTACAAACAGAAACACGCTCAACATTTGAGTATAAAAAGAAACAAGGTGATTTCTTGCTTGTGTCCTCTGTGCAGCCTATAAAATCTATATATAAATATATGGTTAAAACTAGAGATTTGGGAGATCTGAAATTTTGCAAGAAACAGTAACCATGCATTGAAATTAATAGCCCTGAATTCTCAATTACTCAAGTGAGACACTTAAATGGCATTGATGTATCTTTGGGCTTTATGTTTGTTTGTTTTATTTTATTTTTTTATTGTTGCTATTGATTTATTTGGAAAAGGCTTTAAAATATAATCATTTCCAAAACGGTTTTCTTTGCTTTTTACCACTCCTCCTTTTTCCCATAAGAAGGTAATATTTCTAATGTCAAAATCAGGCTTATTTAAAAATTTGGCCTATGTCACAAACATGTCATAGGAAAAGAACATGTCAGGGAATAAAAATTAGCAAATTATTCAAACAAAAGCCCAGTTATTTTCTAACTCCAGTAATTTGCTTGAATTAAAATTTTTCACTACATATGAAATTTACTGCCTATGTGAATTTCATAATAGCTTATAATCTGACCTGTATTTCTTTGTTATTACCAAAAGAAATATAATATATGTTAATTATAAAAATTATACTTTAAAAAAACCTAGTAAAATTTCATTTCTCATGGTGAACCATTAATGTACTCCCCCCACACCCAGGTATGATTAATGTTCTGTATAGTATGCATCAGAGAGTATTAAGGAAATAAAAATGTAATTCCATAGAGTCAGCAAACTATCCCCCATGAGTCAAATCTGCCTGGTTTCCTTTGGTCTATAAGCTGACTGAGGTTTCTGCATTTTAAGTGGTTGAAAATTTTCAAAACAATAACATTTTGTGTCAAGAAAATTATATGATATTCAGACTTCAGTATTTTTAAATAAAGTTGTATCAGATCACTTTCATGCCCACTCACGTTCATGGCTGCTACAATGGCATAGTTCAGAAGTTGCAACAGGACCACATGGCCCTGAAAGCCTGAAATATTACTATTTAGCCCATAACAGAAAAAAAAAAGTTTGCCTGTTTTCTACAACTCTATTAAGATAAATTTTCTTAAAGAAAAATTATAAAACAATATTTAAAAATCAATATCCTACTACTCATCATCTATTAAATGTAATATTATTTAAGAACTGATTCCCATTATTATAAATGTTTATAATAAGAAATTAATTCTACATCATATACTACTATCAGTATAGTTTTTCCCTTTTAGTCCATTTGGCCATAGAAACAATGGTTGACATCTCCCAATACAAAAAATTTCTTTTAGCTGAATTCAGTTGCATCAAAAATATTTCTCTTAAAAGAATTATGGTACTTGGTTTGGCATTTCATACACTGTTGAGATCCAAGGTTTCCTTTGGGGGCAAGATTGAGTTTTTGTTTTCTTTGGTGAGGTGGGAAGGCAGGAAGCCTCAAGAGGAATTATCTTCAGTGAGGAAGAACTTGTAAGACAATGTAATCAAAACTGAAGGATCTTGAGCATTCTGAGAATCAAGGATAAGAGTGAATAAATCCTGAATACGAAAGTCTAGGAAAGAAGACAATAAGAGGTAATATCCTTTAAACTTCATGGTGCTAACACATAGTGAAGAAGGAAGATTTAGGAGTTTTATAAAGGGAGAAAAAGGCTCTTAAATCTTAATATCAAAGAGAAACTGGAGTGAAAAAGACAAACTAAATGCTGAGCTGTACACTATTGTGGAAACTGTGTGCAATAAATCAAGGAAGTGGTCCTAGCTGTATGGGGGATGAACTTCACCCAATATTTAATACTATATCAGAATTCACCTTTTTAATAAAATTCTGATGTGGTCCATACATACCATAGGTATAATCTTACTAGTAGTTTGGATTATTTCTCAAACAGAGAAGAGAGTGTTTATCTCTGTGACAGATGACTTCAAAACCACAGTATGACATTGGTATCTATCAGCCATAATTTCCTATCTAACCAAATCAATTTTAAATTCAGGTCATACATACTTAATTTAATTCATTCCTTTGTGTATGCATATCTCATGAGCTATGAATTCTGAGTTCCTTCTGCTTATGTCTATGAAAGCTTTAAGAAAACGTTTTAAGCAAGTTCGGTAATATTCTATGTAATGCATCATCAATCAAGGGATTATTACATTTTAAACTAACTGTATGATAGTCTTTAGGATCTCACTCTTCCTACATGGTATAAGAAAAGTGTTACCACACATTATTTCCAGTTACAAATTAAAGTTGAATATATTATGAAGAGGTGCTTTGCTAAAATATTGAGGTACTTTTGTACAATCAAGTAAAATACAGAAAACATGAAAGGAAATTAATCCAGGTAAATAGTATGTAGGGAGAGAAATAATTATCTATTATTAGTAGCAGAAAATTATTTATGACTATAACTAATCTCAATGCAATCGGGCAATTAATTTTTGCTTCATTATAATTGAAAAACACCTGAATCAGAGTAAAAGTGAAGAAAAATTAACAATTTATCTAGTGTGAACAGTTCTAGCTACTATTAAATGAGCATAGTTTTCTTTAAAGGGAAATATGCAATTGTGTCTCAGAGGTGTAATCTTCCATTTTAATCACTTAAGTAATATATAACACATGCATATCCATTAAATCCATTAAATTCCACAGTGATTCATTATAAAAGTTTCAAACATCTGTTAATCACTTTATAACCTTATTTTTATAATATTATACCCATTATAAAATCCTTGTTCAGACATTGCATAACCTACAATATATAGAATTGCATTTGTGTTAATGGTGAATGGTGATCATAAAAACAACTCAGTTTAAGAAATCTTAAAGACCTTCTATCCTTTCATGGATGAACCATACAAAATCATCCCATCTATGCTGCCAGAAGGAGAGCAAATCTTTTCCATTTTACCTTTAAAGATATCAAAAAAAAAAACTTGACTCTAAAGTGAATACATTTAATTTAAATGCAACCATTTAAACCTGAATATTATGTTGAAGCTCTCAATTTAAGTTGAAATGTTGCCTATTTGGAAAAATATCCTGAAATCACAAATAATTGACTCAAGCAAAATTTTTCTCTTTTCTTTCCTTTATGTTTTCTTTTTAGCAGAAGGAATAGGTATAGCATAGTTGATCCCTTCACATTAATTCTATTGCTAATACAGAAAAAAATTAAGTGAATCTTTTCTTGTCTTTTTCTTAGACCCCAATTCCTTGTCAAATGTCTTAATGTTTATATTCACAGTCATGGTTTCATATACAACAATTGTCCTACAAGATTACAGTGTTACTAAAAACTCCTATTGATACCTGTGTTGAGAATCAATCAGGATCCAGGTCTACTCCCCCCACCACCGCACCCTCCCCATCCCTGTATCCCCTGGATTGAAGATTAAACACCTGAGAAATGCTGAGGCAAAAGCAAAAAGTTTTATTTAAAGGATATAAAGAGAGAGGGACAGAGGCTCCTCCTCAGAGGAGGGGATCCAAGTTTGCGCCTAGAGTGGTAGTGTCCAGTCCATTTTATAGATTTCATATTTACTTTATTCTACTGCTCCCTTTGCCTCTTATATTGTCTATGTGGCCAAAAGATGGAGTGATCCAAGGGCAAGAATGAAGCTGTTCAAGGTTATAAGCAGGAAGGGGCAGCCCAGGGAGCTTGAACTGCTTAAAGAGAAGAACAGTTCCCTGGAGGAAGGTAACCTTGGCAACAGATGAGGAAGAGGGGAAGAGTCCTGAAGATATTATCATTTTATTTCCTTTCCTTTTGAACCAGCCCCCATCTTTCCCATCTGACCCAATCATTCATTACTTACACTGACTGTCCTTTTGCAAGACCGCCCATGCACTCTTCACTATTGCCTAGTGAAGTTACAGTGCAATGTGTTGCTTATATGTTTGTGGGATGCTGATGTAAACAAATCTACCACAGTGACAGTTATATAAAAGTATAATAGTTACAACTACAGATAGTACATACTATTTAATAATAATAAATCACTGGTTTATGTATTTAGTATATTATGCCTTTTATAATATAGTATGTACTAAAAAAGTCAAAATTAACTTTGTCAGAACTCTAGAAATTTGCTAAAATCTTACAGCAATCTGAAGAATATTTATTGAGGAAACATCTGGATTTTGGAAAAACAGTGAGGTTTATAGCATTTTAACATTCTCTGATTCTTGCCATATCTCACTTTCTAGATATGCATGATGGACTTCAAATGTCAATAGTTTCTCAATTATAGGTTCTATGAAAACTAACATCTTAGTATCTATGGGAGAGAACAGAATGAATTTGGAGCTCCCCAAAAACTTCATCCTTGGAAAATTATTACTGAAGGATCAGGAAACTTCTTTTAAAGCTGCATTGTCGGGAATTGCATTCATTTGATATTTATTGAAAATATCAGTAACAATTTTTCAAGATCTCAGCTGCTAACTACCATTAACAAATAATGATAATGAAAGGGTAACTAAAAACTTAAAAGGAAAAAACTATAGAATAATAGATTTATAGAACTTTAATATATTCCTGGGGAGCTAAAAAGCAATGTGCATATGAAAGATTGTACACATGCCCAGAAAAATGTGAGGAGATCCTCTTCTCTCATCTGTGATTGAACTTATGATTGAACTTATGACTTGCACTTTCTGTGTAAGTAGAAAGTGAAGGCTAAGAAAGAGCATTTGACATACAAAGAGTTCTTCACCAAAGACTGGGAGACATAATGATTCAAAGAAATGAGGAGAATTTCTATTTCCTTAGATATTAACTGTCAATTGTTCTTATTAATATAAATTTTCAGTAGCCACATACAACAAAGCACACCAATTTTAAAGAATTAGTTCAGGAAACATATAAAATAAACTAATGACGATAACAGCAAACAGCAAAAAGAACAAATTTTGGGAAAAGAGGAATCTGAGTTCCAGAGTAACCATGTTATATTATTGTAAATGGGATGCTATAAACAGCATGCCCAAATATGGGAAAACCCAGTCAATGAAAACTGTTCCTGAAAAAGCACAGACATTGAATTTACTAGAAAATGACTTTCAGACAGTTATTAGAAATATGTTCAAAAAGCTAGAGGAAACCACATCTACAGAATTAAATGAAAATAATTGTTTAAAATTCTACAGGGCATTCTTAGACAGCTTTTTTGCTTCTATGACTAAATGACCCAACCAGAATAATTTTAAAGGAGAGACAGTTTATTTGAGGGCTCATGGTTTCAGAGGTCCTAGTTCATATAAGGCCGGCTTCTTTCCTTGGGGCTTGAGGTGAGGCAAAATATCCTAATGGAAGAGTATGGCAGAGGGAACCAGCTCGCATGGTATTCAGAAAGCAGAGAGAGAGACTCCACTTGCCAGACACAAATATATACACCAAATCCATGCCTCAATTCCCACCTCCTCTAGTCACACCCTGCCAATTCAGTTAATCTCATCAGGGATTAACTTATTGATTAGGCTAAGGCTGTAACCCAATCATTTCTCCTCCATATCTTTTTGCATTATCTCACATTCGAGCTTTCAAGGGACACCTCATATTGAAACCATAACTAGAAAGGTACAAAAAGAATATTTAAAGAATTAATGGGCTAAAAATCCCTAAATTTGATTAAATACATTGATATATGCTTGCAAGATGTTCAATAAGCTCCAAGTAGGAAAGACAAAGATCTCTGTACTTTGACAACTCACAGGCAAGCTGTCTAAAGCCAAGGGATCTTAAAAACAGAAGAGAGGAAACACATCATATACAAGAGACGTAACTCCTCAGTAAGATCAAAAGATGAGTCTCATCAGAAATAATGAAGAAATTTCCAGAAAGTAATGAGATGGAAGTTTCAAGTCTATCAGAAATTTAAATTTGGTAAAATTATCCTTCAAAATGGAATAGAAATTAAAATATTCCAGATAAATAAAAACAAAGTAATAATTCAACATAGTAGTTGCAGAATTAAATATCCACTTTCAAAAAGTGGATATAGATGATATATCAATAGATGAGCAACAAGATATAAAAAATTTAAATAACATTTTAAACCAATTAGGCCTAACACAAACACCCCACATAACAGCACTATGATAGACTATTCTTCTTAGAGCACATGGAACATTCCCTGGAATGTTAGGTCATAAAACAGGTTTCAATAGATTATGAAAAGCTGAAGACACTTAAAATATATTCTCTGCATACAATGAAATAAAGTAAGAAATGAAAATTGGGAAGTTGGCAGCTATGTGGTAAAAATTAAAAATCACATGCCTAAATCATCAATCGGTCAAAAAAGTGAGAAAGGAAATTTGAAAATAATTTTAGAAAAATGAAAAGAGAGTCTACCAAAACTTATGGGATCCAGCTAAAGCAGTGAGTAGAAGAAAATACATTGCTGTGAATATTAAAAAAGAAAAATAGATCTCAGATCAATAACTCAAGCTTCTACTTTATGAAACTTAAGGGAAAAAAGATCAAATTGAAGTCAGAAAATCATAAGAAAGGGGACAATAAGGATTTAGGTGAAAATAAATGAAATAGAGTATAAAAAATAGAGACAAATCAAAGAAAAAAATGTTGGTTCTTTGTAAAAAAGATAATTGACAAACATTTGGCTAGGCCAAAAATATTAGAAATATTCAAATCACTAAAATCAATAATTAAAACAGAAACTTCACCAAAAACCTTATACATATATAAAGAATTAAAGAGAATAAATATAGTACATCAACAAATTAGATGACCTAGATCACATGAAAAATGGACAAATTTCTCAAAGACAAATCTTTCCAAACTCACAGATATCTGCAGAAAATATAAAGAAGTCTTAAAACTCACCAATGAAAATAAACATAATCCAATTAACAAATGAACAAAATTTTGAACGTCATTCCTCCAAACATATAAAAATGGCCAATAAGCACAAGGAAAAGGTGTTCGGCATCATTAGTCATTCAGTCATTAGGTAAATGCAAATTACAACCACAATAAAATAACATTTTGAATTAACTAGAATTGTTATCATCAAAAAGATTGATGATAACAAGAGTGGTCAAGAGTATGGAAAAATTGGAGCTCTCAGTTTTCTCAGGTAGAAATGTACAATGGTGCAGCCACTATGGAAGACATGGCAGCCCCTTGAAAAGTTAAATACAGCTACACTAGGACCTGACTCAGTAATTTCATTTTTACATATGTACTTAAGAGAAATGAAGACTTTGTGTATACAGAAACATTCGTACACAGATGTTCATAGCAATATTATTCATAAGAAAAAACAGTATAAGTAAGTCCCATTTGTTGATTCTTGTTATTAACTCTTGTGCTATGGGTGTCCTATTAAAGAATTTGGAGCCCGACCCCACAATATGTAGATCGAAGCCAACTTTTTCTTCTATCAGACGCAGAGTCTCTGATTTAATATCAAGCTCCTTGATCCATTTTGAGTTAACTTTTGTGCATGGCGAGAGAAAGGGATTCAGTTTCATTTTGTTGCATATGGATTTCCAGTTTTCCCAACACCATTTGTTGAAGATGCTATCCTTCCTTCATTGCATGCTTTTAGCCCCTTTATCAAATATAAGATAGTTGTAACTTTGTGGATTAGTCTCTGTGTCCTCTATTCTATTCCATTGGTCCACCCGTCTGTTTTGGTACCAATACCATGCTGTTTTTGTCACTATTGCTCTGTAATATAGTTTGAAATCTGGTATCGCTATACTGCCTAATTCACAATTTCTGCTTAGAATTGCTTTTGCTATTCTGGGTCTTTTATTTTTCCATATTAATTTCATGATTGCTTTATCTATTTCTACAAGAAATGCCATTGGGATTTTGATTGGAGAGGAATGGGAAAATAAACAAGGAGAGAAATGAATTACAGTAGATGGGGTAGAGAGAGAAGATGGGAGGGGAGGGGAGGGGGGATAGTAGGGGATAGGGGATAGTGGGGGATAGGAAAGGTAGCAGAATTCAACAGTTACTAATAGGGCATTATGTAAAATTGTGGATGTGTAACCGATGTGATTCTGCAATCTGCATTTGGGGTAAACATTGGGAGTTCATAACCCACTTCAATCTAATGTATGAAATATGATATGTCAAGAGCTTTGTAATGTTGTGAACAACCAATATAAAAAAAAACACTTATATTTAAAAAAAAAAAAAAACATCCTGGGCAACTTCATGAGACCCTGTCTCAATAAGGAACATATTAAACTACCCCATGAGGATGAAACGTGCAAAATTCAGACTTATAATCCAGGTTCTTTTTTTTTCTTTTAAAATTAAAAATGCTTTATTTTTGGTAGGACAAAATAAAAAGTTTAAAACTAAAATGAGGGGACAATAATCCCAAGCAATCTGTAAGGGAACATGAGCTAGCTTGATTACAGAGTTTATACATACATCTGTATATTAGGAATTAAAAAAAAGAGAGAAAAAAAGTAGAAATAACTCAACTGTGTATCAGCTGATGAATAAACAAAATAAACTGTAACCAGTCATGAAAAGGAATGAAGTACTGTTATATACTGCACAGGAGGAAGTTGGAAAATATGCTTAATGGAAGAATTACTACAGAAAAAAAAAGCCACATAGTGCCATGATGCCATTTATATGACTGTCCAGAATAGACAAATCTATAAAAACAGTGCTTGTCATGGTTTGGGAGTCAGGGAAAATAATAACTGACTGCTAATGGGTATGGGTTTTTGTTTTGTTGAGGAAGCATTCTGAGATTAGATAGTGGTAGTGTTCACACCAATTTTTAAGTATCCTTAAAACTGTTCAGTTATACATTTTAATAATGAATTTTATGATATATAATTATGTCACCAGAAAAATAGTTATGGAAGTTAAATTTTTAAAAAATTGGAAGGCTGTGGCTGTAGCTCAGTGGTAGAGCACTTCCCTATCATGTGTGAGGCACTGGGTTCCACCCTCAGCAACACATAAAAATAAATAAATAAATAAATAAATAAAGACATTGTAAAAAAAAAAAAAAAAGGAAAGTCCTTAGTCCTCCAAACACTATGAACATGAACAAAACCCATTGAAGAAGGGCTTTTCACAGCTATGACACAGACCTAACAAATATCATGCTGTCTCTACATCAAGTTATTTTATAGTCTGAGGTTGAATGTCATCAATAATATCATTGGCTTTAAAAAAAAACTCATACTGTCAGTAAAAATAATGTATATTGAAAAAAAGAAGCAAAATGATTTTAGAAGAAAAAATAGGGTGATGCAGTAGCTTTGACCCACGTTACTCATTGTTCTGAAACCCTGAAAGGATTAGAACCAACAAATGAAATACTGTGTTTGAAGCATCAAATTCATTTGAGTTGCAGTATTTTGAAGTGGCTTTTATGAAGGGTCTAATCTGAAAGCTTCATTTTTTCTTTCATAAATCCATGTAATCCCATACAGGGAAAGTTCTGATATGAGCTACATAAAAACATTATCTCCTCTTGACACTTGGACCAGGACTAGCAGGAGAGAAATGAATAGCAACTCAAAACATGCTATTACGAGCATTTTTGCTTATTGCATTGTTAGCCTGCCTATTTTTTTAAAATGTATATATGAAATTGTCTTTAGTTTAAATGGACTATCAAGCAATCTGTTTTTGTTAATGGCCACCTACAAAACTGATATTTCTTTACCTAAGCTTATGTTTTTCATTTGTGAAACAAATATTTTCTGTATGATGACCATGTACAATTAATATGCTACTGATGATGTAATGGGAGGAAAAAAAAACTGGGGGTTCTTACTGTGAAGAGCACACACTCTGGTGCAGGAAGTGGGCAGAAAATGAGTATTCAAACAACTGATGGTATAAATATAAATTTCAAAGTGAAAAAATGAAATCCCTGTTATGAGAGCTTGTGACAAAGGAATCTGATTACAGTCTTGCATGTCATGTATTCTTCTCATAGAACGTGTCCTTTGACTGAGATTAGCAAAATACACAGAATTTAGTCAGATCCAACAGAGGTAGAATTGGGAAGAAGTCCTAAGCTGAGATCGCCTGTAGATTGACATGCAAAGATGGTCCTTGTGTGATCTCAAGGGCATCACATAAGAGGAGGCTATAGAGTAAGCAGCCACATCTGTCAGGTTGGGGTAAGGACTTTGGTTTCTGTAGTATAAAAGGGAAGTCATATGGTGTGTGTGTGTGTGTGTGTGTGTGTGTGTGTGTAAGGCACAAGATAACATTTGGTTTGGCAAAGTCTCTTGAAGGCTGCAGATAGAGGATTTTGGTAGAGTGAGAGTGAATGAGTGAATGTGGGAAGACCATTAGGCTATGTCAGAGACCAAATAGGACATGGTACTGAAACAGACAGAGATGTCAATGAATTTGAGATTTAGGAGAAAATCAAAAGGAGTTTTGATGAGTTAGATGATAAGAGTGAAGAATGACTCTATAGTGCTTGGTACATGTCATTACATAAGTACTATTTATATTTAGCACTATATTTTCCCACTCTTCCATTAAAATATCAGATCATTGATATTTTATGTATCTTTCTTATATGCTGAGACATATTACACACAAAGATATTCTATAGATATTTGATAAAGTATTACATTTAATTAAAAACAAAAAAATACTTTTCACAAAACTATTGAAAATATTTTTTTCTCAATCACCAATTATTCAAGTACATCTAACAGATATGATTATAGATCTAAGTAGGACTAAGTAATTATTTATTTTACCTGGTTGTTAGGCAGCTACTGAGGCCAGCAATTGGATGCACGGAATATACATAATTTATTGACATTTTTTCAGACACAGTGAGCTGCCCAGCATACTTTAACTGTGTTTAGCTTTATTGCTCCCTGGAGAAACATTTTGTCATTGATTGTACATTTTGGACTGTCGAAAATGAATTTCATTAATGCTGAGCCTACTTTATGATATCAGTATAAATTTGGAATGTATAAAAACATTAATTCAGCATATGCATCTAAACAGCTGCTTCATATAATAGAAATGAACATTAAGGAAGGGTCACTGTGCACATTTGGAGCAGAGGAAAAGGTTAAGTAGTTTAGAGAAATAAAAGAAAGCCTAAGATTTTAATCTACAGCTAACATTAAATTACAAAAAGATGAACTCTGTTGACAAATCATTAGTTCTGACAATCTCTTTACCCTCTTCCATCACATAATTATGCAAGGACCTCACTATTTTTAGAGAAGGCTAAAACTGCAAGTACTGATAGTATACCAACAATACATTGTGAATTTTTTTTATCTAGAGGATTGCATTTTTAAATTTTTTACCTAGTGTGCATTTTATGTTCATATACTAGCTTTAGAGATAATAGTATTTATTATCTATAGCTACTATACATATAGTAGCTTTATATTTTATTTATTATATATAGCTACTATACACATAGTAGCTTTAGAAATAAAGGAATGCAATTTTTTTTATTCAGGAGACCTTCTATGTGCTATAGTTTTGCTGTGTCACTGGAGAAATTCTTAGGACATTTTTGCATCTGTGACAATTCTACTGACTATCAAAATTTCTAGTTTCATGTCTATATGTGTGAGGACCACAGCTATTTTCTCTTTCAGGGGAATTTTTTTCTTTCATTAAAAAGAAAAAAAATAGAAATGAACTACTTAAGGCACTAAAATATTCAAGAGTAAAACACAAAAATATCCATCTTCTTTTATCTTCTTCAGGAAAGCAAAATAAAAAGAAAATTTTTAAGCCATTGTTTATAATCTCCATTTTCCCCTGGAGAACATACACATTATAAGTATACCAATAGATGTCTGGTTGATATCTATTGACATAGATGCCATGACTACTATTTGTGAAGCTGTTTTTTCATAAATTGTACAAATATATCAGGGAAATATTATTAATATACTGTTACAATTAAGCCAGTTGGTACTTCAGTTGTCACAATATTTCCCTACTTCCCCAGCTTCAAGATGTTTACTTGGTCAGCACTCAGACAAACCTTACTTATGCGTAATCAGATATTTTAAACAAATAAAATACTTAAGAAAAATTTAGAGGCACAAGTGATCCACATTATGAACAGCTGAAAGATGAGGTGGGCAAGAGAGAGAAAGAAAGACATGGACTGAATCTGGAATAACTGGGGATTGAAATTGGGGAAAAATGAATCAGGGAACAGCTGCTACATTAAGACAATCAGGGTCGGAGAGAAAAGAATTCTCCAGATACTTGCTGTGCATTAAAATGCACTTATCTGTGAGAGACTGAGTAAAGAATTGGAGTATTTTAATTACTTTTTCCCTGCATGAACTGTGATACTTTGAATTTAACACCTCACTGAGTTTAGGCCACTTGGGGCCCTTACATTTATTCAGATTTTACACACACACACACACACACACACACACACACACACACACACACCATACACTTGCACATACATTAATATGCATATGAACTCAGACACATGCCCATTTAATTCACGATAGATATGGAAGTAAAAAAGAAAAAAGCTTTTTGGGTACAGATGTATAAAATCATCACATGCAGCACTAAGTTATTTTTAAAAATTGACTTTTATCAACCTCCAATTACCAAGATACTTTTGCTTGAGCTCAGATCTAGCTAAATGACTTCTTATTGAGTCAATAGCTCCCACTCTTGTGTGAGTTAGAATAAAGACCAGTGGATTCAGGAAAATACTATGTGATTTTTTTACAACACTCTAGAAAAAAAACATTCTGAGCCAAGAGAATACTATGATTCTCTTGCTAGGCATCCCAACCTTACAATGGATTTTAAAAGTATCTTTTATGGAGATATACTTCTGGGAGTCGTGAAATATTTTCCTTCCTGAGCTTTGAGTGTGTGGGTCAGTTAGCTGTGAGGAGTCTCTATAATGAAAGTTAGCTGAGGTTTAATTTATTTTTTTCCCCTCTTCTCTTTACTCACCCTGAGAACCTGGGCAGTATTCATTCACCAAAAATACCCATAGAATTAGTTTTTATTCAGTTTTACTTAAGAACTCTGTGGAGAACTCTTAAATAATATGAGGCACACATTGAGTTCTGTTGTAACTCTTCCCTTTTATTCTGTGAGATTCTTCAAACCAAGAGCTGACTGCTTTACTGCACAAGTGACGTTGGATTGCTTTATATTTTCCTGTCCATCATCTTACAATGGAACTTATGGATGAGATCTCCTCAGAATGAGCACTTTATACTCTGCTGATAGGAGGGTAAGCAGGGACCATCTTCCTAAAGGGCAAATGTCAGTATGAATCAATGTTTCAAAATCAACTTTTTACCTTTTGTCTGAATATTAAAGATTTATTTTTAAGTGTTTATTACAAATAATAGAAGCCAATTCTAGTTATGCAAATGGGAAATTATCAGAAGAATAATTAGAGGCATCTTGGAATTGGTTCAGAACTAAGATTCCAGGGCAAAATTATAATTTGGACAAATTACATTAACTAGAATGTTAACATTGGGGCAGAATCACTTTTGCTTCCTCAGCTGCTATAACAAATGAACTCTTTGTCAATTCATCCTTGTATCATTCAAGTTTTAAAGTCCCCAGAAGTGTCTTATTCACCCAACTTATTCCATATCCTAGTTCCTGGCATTTTAGAAAAGATAAAAACTCAAAGAACTTTCTACTTTATACTTTTGCAATAGAAGGTAATAATCAGAAATTACTTAAGATATCATGAAATAGAAATAAAGTAACTTCAGTAGAAAATTCGAGAAGCAGCAGATGTCTGACATGTCCATCTAGCAAATGTCCACAGCATTTTACTTGAAGGAAAAAAAAAACAATTGTACAAAAAACTGTAACTTATAGGACATTTACTGTATGTTTAGCACTCTTAGTTGTTTGGGAGCAAAAAAGAAGAATTATATTTTGCTTATCTTCCAAAAAGTAATATCAATTTAAAAGTCTGTAACAGGAGATACAAATTATTTTATCCTATAAAAGAAAGCAGGATATATATTGTAACATCATTTATTAGTATCTTCCAGTTTATCTCAGGAGATTCCCTGCTTCCTCTCCTGTAATTCACCTCTGATTTTTGAATATAAATCCTTAGTGTCATTGTTCATGATGAAATCTCAAAAGAGCCCTGCTAAGCTCTGTCATTGTCACTCTTAATTTGGAAGGAAAATCATAATCATGAAAACCATCTCAGACAATTGACAGAAATTTAGTTTTGCTAACATCATTTGAAAGTAGCCCTAAAATATTTTCACCATCTGCCACGTTATAGAAACCATGAGGTATCCTCAAAGTAGATCCTCTAAATTCAACCTTAAGAACCCTCATCCATCTGCTCTGAATTAAAACCAAACTAGTTAGTACCTGAGCATTTGTGTCAGAGCCAATATGTATCTGGCATGTAATTGAAAGGCATAGTATGATTTGAGATGGCTGTTTTATCATTGGATTTGATGTAACATAAAGTTCAGGATATAACTGAATGTGGAGAACACAAGTAAGGGTTTGAGTATGAAACAATGCTAAATAGGTTTGTTTCTCTTTTGTCCACCCTTGAATGTAACATGATTATTAAAACCATGACATTAAATTAAACTATTGATAATTAGTATATATTTGCTGTAAGAATTGATGAAAATTATTTGAAAGATTTTTCATTGGTTCTTTTTAGTTATACATGACAGTAGAATCCATTTTGACATAATTACGAAAGTATGGAATATATCTTGTTCTAATTCAGTCTCCAGTATGTCTCCTTCCCTTTTCCTCCCCACCTCCTGCTTCCTTCTCTCTACTCTGGTGATCTTTCTGCCAAGATTTTTTTAAGGTATCATGCTATTCAAATCTATATATCTGCCCAGGTATTTATATTTTTCCAAAATGAAATTGAGCTTCTAACAGTTTGTATTGCATTATTTTTAGTTTATTTCCTCATCTTTGAGAAATAGTTGTTTTCCTATGAATTTCCTTTATGTTAGAATGTATGGGAGCAAAAATTAACAGTACAATTAGGCTCAATATTATTTCACTTTTCAAATTTAGAGGAATCTATTTTAATTGTGACCTGCGAATTTCTGTATCAGATATTGTTGCCTAGTGAAGATGTGACTCCAGTTCAAAGCTGATTTTTTGTTCTCATGAAAAACTTCTATCATTTCAGGAAAAAAACATAATTGCTTTAAACCAGTTGTAGTAATAACATTCCCATTTGTCCAGATTCTGAAGTGAACATGTGATCCACTTCTGGTCAATAAGACATAATGGAAAGTCCTCTGAGTAGTTTATGGAGGAGCAGCCTTTTTTGCTGGACATAAAGAAGATCCAAAGAAAGATCATATTTCACCTTATCATTCTTCTATGACTGATCATTGGAGAATTGGACATTTGAAACCAAATTGGCCATATTATTATCATATGTCAAAAATGTATAGGGAAAAAGAGGAAAAAAAAGATTAGAAAGAGAAAGCTTGAGTTTCTAATGATATACTTGAACCACATACCAAATCTTCACAGTTCTTCATATATGAGATAATTCAATATCTCCATTGATTAAGCCACAATAAATTGGAGATTCTCTGTATGATGTTTGAATTCACTCTAACAGGAACAGATACTAAGCAGCAACTCAATCATACTACAAATTATTTTCAGAGTTCATATTTGACTTTGCTGTCATGCATGCTTGGCAGTCTGATAACACAGACATTATCAGAAAGTATACAATATATGTAAGGACCAACATAATTACACTAGATTTCACAGACTTAATTCAGTTGCCATGCCTCAGTTGACAAATATTTCTAACCATTTTGCCTTCGTGCTTGCTTTCAGCTAACAATCTGAGCAGAGTAAGTATCCATACACATTTTATGCACTTGTTGAATTACTTGAATCTTTTATCATTTCTACTCATTTTACAAAAGTAGTTCGAGAGCAGAGAAATGAAAGCATTATGAATGTAAACTTTTGAATGTAAATGTTGATTACACAGATTAACCAAATGAAATAGAAAATAATTTAGATGTGCCAAAAACATGTAACCTTCCACCTTAATTTGATGCTTATTTGACTAAAGTTAATTTACTGTGTGTTCAGTTATGAAGGACAATTAAACAGATGATAATATATTATGAAATATTGCAGCACATACTTGAAGATAGGGTTAAAGTCAAGAGATAAGTAGGTACTTCATGTTTAGCTGCCTAAGATTATAATTCCCATTTTGTTTATTATTTCAACAAAACTTGGTTTAACATTTATTATATGCTAAATTGCTGGATGTCTAGTGCCAAATAAAGCATTTTTTTCCTTGAAATTTGGAATCTAATGTGGCATATGCACATACACATGTGGAATCATGTCCTGTTTTAATGAGGAATTGTGCATAATTGTCATAATTGTAGGGAACAGGCCTTGCCTAGTCTGTGGAGATCTAGGCAAAAGTCTCTGTAGAATAACATTTAAACTGAGAGCCAAAGAATTGATAGGAATAAGAGCAGAAGACAGAAGTTAATAGAAGTTTATGTCAGAAAAATTCTTAATTCTTAATTGGAAGAAATCTCGTCCCACAAAGCAATCTGAAGAGAATGGGAGTGGAGTCAGATGGGAATTAGAGTGGAAGATTGGGGGCAGCCTAGGCACAGATCCTACAGGTCCTCATATGGCTAAGCACACAGGAGAAAGCGGAAAAAAATTAAGGAAGGCAAAGTCATACTTTTTATTGGGTCTTTTTAATTTATATATGACAGTTGAATTCATTTTGATATATTGTAAAAGCATGGAATATATCTTATTCTAGCTAGGACCCCATTCTTATGGATATACATGATGATGGGATTCACTATGGTATATTAACATAAATACACAGAAGAATTATTTTAGATTCATCCCACTGTCTTTTCTTTTCCTGTCTCCCCTCCCTTCCCTGTATTCCCTTTTGTTTAATCTACTAAATATCTATTCTTCCCCTCTTTCCCTTTATTGTGGGTTAGCTTCCACATATCAGGGAAAACATTTGGTCATTTTTTTATGGGGACTGGCTTATTTCAATTAGTATGGTAGTCTCCAGGTGCATCCATTTACTTGAAAATGTCATAAAGTCATCATTCTTTATGGCTGAGTAATATTTATATTACATATATATATATATATATATATATATATATATATATATATATATATATATTACATTTTCTTTAGCCATTCATCTGTTGAAGGACATCTAGTTTGGCTCCATAGCTTAGTTTTTGTATTTTGAGCAGCTATGAAGATTGATGTCATTATATCACTATCACATGCTGATTTCAGAAATTCTGGATATAAACCAAGGAGTAGAATAGTTGGGTCAAATGGTGGTTGTCTTCCAACTTTTCTGAGGAATTTACATACTGCTTTTCATAGTGGTTGCACCAATTTGCAGTCTCACAAGCATTGTATGAGTGTACCTTTTCCCCCACATCCTCATCACCATTTATTTTCACTTGTATTCTTGACAATTGCCATTCTGACTAGACTGAGATGAAATCTCAGTGTAGTTTCAATTTGTAGTTCTCTAATTGCTAGAGATATTGAACATTTTAATATATTTGTTATTTAATTTTCTTTTTCTAAGAAACATCTGTTTAGTTCCTTTGCCCATATTGATTGGGTTTCTTGGTTCTTTTGGTGTTTTTTGAGTTCTTTGTATATTCTGAAAATTAATGCTCTATCTGAGATGCAAGTGGTAAAGATTTCTCCCATTCTGCAGGCTCTCTCTTCACATTCTTGATTGTTTCCTTTGCTGTGAAGAAGCTTTAAAGTTTGATTCCATCACATTTATTGATTATTTATTTTACTTCTTGGCCTTTAGGAGTGTTGTTAAGATAGTCAGTTCCTTTTAAGGAAGTTGAGGCCTAATCCCACATGGTGAAGATTAGGGCCTACTTTTTATTCTATTAGACACAGAGTCTCTGGTTTAATTCCTAGGTCTTTGATTCATTTTGAGTTTAGTTTTGTAGATGGTGAGAGATAGGGGCTTAATTTCATTTTGTTGCATATGGATTTCCAGTTTTCCCAGCACCATTTGTTGAGGAGGCTATCTTTTCTCCAATGCATGTTTTTGGCACCTTTGTCTAATATAAGATAATTGTAATTTTGGGGGTTAGTCTCTGTGTCCTTTACTCTGTGCCATTGTTTTGGTGCCAATACCATGTGTTTTTGTTACTGTGGCTCTGTAATATAGTTTAAGGTCTGGTACAGTGATGCCATCTGCTTGCATTTGCTGCAATTTGTTTTTAAAAAATCAGTAAAAATAAGTAAATAGATAGATAGATAGATAGATAGATAAAATCACTTTGGCTTGCAAAAAAAAATATGATAGTCGGTTCCTTAGTCAATGTGTTGGAGTGTTGGGCCTACATTTTCTTCTAATATGTGCAGTGTTTCTGGTCTATTTTCTAAACATACATTGGAGAAAACATAGTCTCTTTAACAAATGGTGCTACCAAAACTGGAAATCCACAAAAAGTAGAATAAAATTTAACCCCATTTCTCACCCTGCACAAAACTCAACTCAGAGTGGATTAAAGATTTGGAAATTAGGCCAGAAACCATGTTCATAATTTTGTTCTTAAAAAATTCCCTTTGGTATTGTTCAAAACACACTGGAGAAGAGTAAGAATATCAGGAGTTTGGTAAGAGATTTCTGCAGTTATCCTTATGAAAGATGAAGATGTGGCTTCAAAGAGAATGGAGATGAGGGAAGTGGACAGGTTTTAGGAAATGAAAATGGAAAATTTAATCTTGAAAGAAATAAGCATATAATTCATTGTCCCAACTGAAACAACATTGAGAAATAAAAATTAATAATTAAATTCCAGTTAAGTGGGCTGTCATGCAAAAATAGGGCCCATGGTCACTCTGGGCATAAGAGAACCAAGTAGAGAACAAAGAAGAACCAAAATGCAGCACCAAATTCCCTTTTCAACATGTAAATTTCTGACAATAATTACCTTTGGTTATAGCCAGAATCAAAAGCCACTTAAATTCTTATGTTGGCTGTTAAGTTTGGGGATAAAAGACAGTAAGCTCCAATAGCTCATTTCCCTGGACTTTGGTGACTCCTTGTTAGACGTGGCCCCAAGGGTTTAATTCTTCAACATAAATGCATGAAGCTTCTGAGATTTTAGATGACATGACCAAGACCTTTTTTATATAGAGCATGTCTCTTAGCCCTTGTTTTTGTATCTTTTCTACTCTTCTTCAGCAAAGGAGTCTGTGTCAAATGCATCCCCCCTCCCCCAGGTGTGGGGTCAAATTAAAGACCATTCAACCAGGACGGTGACAACTACAGAACCTAGCCTTTAGCCAGCCTCCTCTCTAGAGACTTACAGGGCAGCTGCTAAGGGGTTTCACTTAATTACATAGTTTTACAAAACATTCTGCCTTTGCATCCTGTCAAAGATTAAATGTGGCCTGCCTGTCATGCAAGCACTTCACTGCCATCGCAAGTATTTCTCTCATCTTAGCTTATGTGGTATCCAATACATAATGACACTTGGCTAATTGCATTCAAAAATACTTTTCCTCTTATTCTCCCTTCTCTTTCCAAGTAATTAACTTACTTTTATGAGAACTAGTTTAATTTTTTGTGGTTTGATTTTTTTCAGTAAATGGCATGATCAAGCAATAGTCCCTTGTAGCTGACATCATCAGTTTCTATGACTGACTTTTCTTATAGAGCAGCAATTACATAGTAGTCTTTCTACCAGAAATTAGAAAACTCATTTTTAAAAGACAGTGTTGCAAATAGACATTAAGATCAATAACTGAAAATAGTTTGACAATTATACTTTAGAGGAAAAAGTAACAATAACAGTCTACAGGCTACCAAGGAGAGTGTTACAGTATAAAAGATTTCCAAATAAATAGCAGACAATTCCATTTCTGGATTGCTTTAGAAGAGCCTTATTTTCCCAGACTTATATTGCAAACCTTGGCCTTTCTTGGATCACATATGGGAATACTTTAAGCTAACCCATGTTATAATAAAATTAACATTAAACAGCAAAGTCTTAATGTTTGTTCTGAATTTGTAAGGGAAAAAGTTTCATTCCTTTATTCACGATTGGGTACCTTCCATAAGTGAAACACTCTGCTAAGAATCAGGGACGCAAAGAAGAAGAGGATACTCTTTCCATCATCCAGAAGCTTCCAGTGTGACTTATTAAATACAAACACAGAATGTGCTATACATGTTCTATTAGAATATCGAAAGGGTAGACAGCATTAACAACTTTAACCCAGTAGATCTAAAAACAGTTATATGAAGAAAGTAATCCAGGTCATGTTTTATGGTAATTTTCTTCTCCCACAAAATGAAAAAAAAAATAGGCAGATGATCCAATGTACACAAACATCTCTGTTGCATCATCCCTTCAGGGATGAGGTAAAATCCATTTTGCAATTCCACCAACAATTAAGGTGTTACACTGGATTACTTGGGCTGCCAGTCAACATTTTTGACCAAGAAAGTTGAGCACAGAGGAAGCAGAGAATAAGTATATCCTTTCAAGAATATGATCTGTAAATTGGACACATCACTTCTCATATCCAATTATCAAAAGCTTAGTAAAATAGCTTTGTCTATCTGCCCACAAAATTTGGAAAATATAGTCCCTGGTTGTATGACTTTGTAGTCTGCTGAAATTCAAGTGTTAAGGAGGCAATTATTAGTAGGGAGAAAAGTATAAGGGATTCTTGTGGGAAATTGGTCTTTGACACAACTTGGAAGAATGTGTTGTGTGGGACAAAATCCAAAGGTATAAATACATATACATACATGCTTACCATTATACATGTCTAATACATGGAAGTTTTTAAAATTAACAAATACTTATTCTTCACGATTTGACCTTAAAAGTAGTGAAGGATATTTAAATAAAGCACCTCTTATATTTCATGTCTAGAAAGAAATGTGTGATCACCATTCTCAGATCTGGTTCAGATATAGTGAAAACAAAAACTGTGGTCTTATGCCATTGAACTTTGAGCATTAGATTTTTGCTTTCTAGACTGGGACATTTGAATAAACACATGACCTTGCTTTGTTTTGGTTTTACATGTACTAAAAGTCTTATGATTCAATATCTAATGCTATGTTCTGCTTAATTCAATTGAAGTGTGAAACATGTGTAGAGAATTCTTACTACTAGATCTTGAGTAGGGTTTTCTCCTATAGAGAGATGGAATGGCTACAAATATTCTTTGTAGGACAAAGAGAACATTCCAGTGGGCACATACCTGTATTATATCATCTATGACACTAAAACTTTTGTAGCTAACTCAAACAGATAATTGACCAAAAGTCAATTAAAAATAAACTAGATTTAAATTGTAGAATCTTTCCTTAACCAAGGGTTAGGTGGAAGTCAATGGTATGGTGGCTCATTAGGAACTTTAGAACTTACTGTTTACCCTTTCAATTTTGTTTTTATAAGTAGTTCTAGGTTGTTTACAAACACAGTTATCTTACTGGCAGAGACTTGGTTTGTGTTGACTTTCTTAGACATTGGTGTAGGGAGGGGTTCAACATAGACAAATAAGCATGGTATATATAAAGGAATTTCAACATAAAATCATAATACTGGCAGACAAATATGTGATGTCTAATACATGGAAATTGGACACATCACTTCTCATATCCAATTATCAAAAGCTCATTCCTTTACTTACATTAAGTAAATGTATAAAACCATGACTACATGGTTGCCTCCCTCATAGTTGCCACTCCCACTGATATTTACAATTGATTGATAAAGAAAGCCAGTCACTAGAGATGGGTGGGAGACTTTTGTCCAGAGGAAGAAAATCTTTTATTCAACTTGAAGGTTCATGATGAATACCAGATTTATTTATATTTTGTTCAGTAGTCTTTCCTAATGGTGTGAAAAAATTATCATGTACTTTATTTAACTGGGAGAAACTATGCAGTTTTGATGCAACAACGTATTTTCTTTTAGCTTCAGCACAGTATTAACTTGGCTTAGGATAATACAGGACAACTGGAATCCAAAGGAATCATAAGCCTAGTCACACATTTGTTAGCAATATTATGTTTGTGAGAGAATATTGCAATAACTAAGCAGGTGAACAACACTGCTGTAGCATCAGCCAGGCCAACATAAAAATAAGTAAAATGAAGCCAGGACAAAATGAATTTTCTCAGAATACCCAATTGCCATTTCTGCAAATTACTTTCTTTCTTTTTATATTTTAAAAATTTATTCTAAATAGTTATACCTGACAGTAAAATGCATTGAGACACATTGTACTCAAGTAGAGCACAACTTCTCCTTCCTCTGGCTAAACATGGTGCAGAGTCACACTGGTAGTGTAATCATACATGTATATAGGGTAATAATGTACACCTCCTTCCACCATTCATCCTATCCTCATATTCTTCCCTCCCCTCTGCACAATCCAAAGTCCCTTCACCACGACCCCCATTGTGGATCAGCATCTGCTTATCATAAAAAACATTTGGTCTTTAGATTGTTTGGTTTGGCTTATTTCACTTAGCATTATGTTCTCCAACTCTATCCATTTACTGGCAAATGCCATTATTCCATTCCTTTAAGGCTGAGTAATATTCTGTTGTGTATATATATCACTTTGCTTTATCCATTCATCTACTGAAGGTCATCAAGTTTGGTTCCATAGTTTAGCTATTGTGAATTAAGCCGCTATAAACATTGATGTGGCTGTATCACTCTAGTATGCTGATTTTAAGTCCTTTGGGTATAAACCCAAGAGTGGGAAAACTGGGTCAAATAGTGGTTCCATTCCAAGTTTTCTGAGGATTCCCTATACTGCTTTCCATAATGTTAGCATCAATTTGCAGTCCTACCAGCAATGTGTAAGTGTACCTTCCCCCCACATCCTCACCAACATTTATTGTTGCTTGTATTTGTGATAATCACCATTCTGACTGGGGTGAGATGAAGTCTCAGTGTAGTTTTCATTTGCATTTTTCTAATTAGTAGTGATGTTGAACATTTTTGCATATATTTGTTGATCAATTGTATTCCTTCATTGGTGAAGTGTCTGTTCAGTTCCTTAGCACATTTATTGATTGGGTTATTTGGGTTTTTTTTTTTTTTGGTATTAAGATTATTGAATTCTTTATCTATCCTGGAGATTAGCTCTACCAGGTGCATGTGGTAAAGATTTTCTCCGATTCTGTAGGCTCTCTCTTATTACTTTCAAATGTTAGATTTATGGTTGATAGAATGATCCAGCTTGCACCTTTCTCTTGGAATTTATTAAGTAGCGTAAGGAAAGCCTGTGCAGCAATAGGCTTTCTAAAGCAAGCAAAGAAAATTCTTGATTCATAATTGACATTCACTGGGCTTTTTCTTAATTTTGGGAGTTAGTGAACAGAGCTGAACTATACATGACTCTTCATTAAGATAAGTATGAGCCTCACCAAAATTCAGGGTAGATGTCTATTCATTTCACTCACTTTCATCTAACTCTTGTAGAAATATAGGTGAGGTATAAGAAGAAGGGGGGCAAGAATAGCAGGGTTGCCAGAGGAGTTTCCTGATTAGCATAGTAATGTATGAGCATACCTGGGTTGTGTTTAATTTTTTATATTTCCTTTTCTCATGAACAGGCTCATGAATACATTTTCTTAAATTTATTTAATTAGTAGATTATTTTTTGAAGCAGTATTAGGTTTATAGGAACACTGGGAATAAATTACAAAGAGTTTCATTTTTTGCCCTTTTTATAAGAAGGGTTACTGTCACCACTTCCCATTCAAGGAAAATAACTACTACCTAATGCACTTATGCATAGTTGGGTTTTTTAAGGCACCTACCACAAAACTACCACATTTTTTTGAAATTCATATCTCTCAGACTCACTGTGTCATTTGTATATTTTCTTCTTAGACTCCAATGGCAGTGATGACAATATGAGCATGGAGAGTTCCCAGTAGAAGAGTTCTAATCAAAGGTAGATCTATAGTATGGGCTGTACAAATTATGAGCCTGTGCTACAATCTGTGTAGTTGGAATTGACCATGCAATTGGTATAGGCTGTGCCATTGTAAATCACCGTAGGCTACAGAGTGGTAGAGTGAAAGCCACTTAGGTGTGTGACTCGTGAGCTATGCACTTGCAAGTAATCGTGGTCTAATAGTGTAATAGTTATAAGAAAGCAAAGAAGAAAGGAACTTTTCATTGAACACATGCTTTGTGCCTGGAAAAATGTCGATGAATTTATTTTATTTAATTACTACAGAAATATTATGAAGTAGACACTATAATTCCTAGAAAAGTAAATGAAAGCTATAGGATGTTAAGTTGCTATCCTCAAACACAATAGGTATGAGGTGTGGAGCAGATATTACAACTGCCAAGCCTCTGCTCCTTCCACACTGCCCACTCCTTCCACCTGATTTCCTTAGTCCAGAGGTAGCTCTGAGACATCCAGGTTAGTTACAGACTTCTAACTAATACTAAAGCATTTTCCATTCCAGACTTGGAATGTCCTTTCTTTGTTGTAGTACAGTTATTATCAACCTACTGTGGTGGCAGATACAGTAGAAACTATTTTCTATCTCTAATATTATTCTTTGTTTACAGATTTCATTTTCTTAGTAATTTTCTACCTTAATCACAGTTACTCTTCTTTTTTTTTTCTAATGATACCACAAACAAACTTCAGTGCTAGCCTGAGCAGGATTTGTTTGAGTCTATGAACACTTTATATTTGTTGACCTGTACTCTTCTAAACACTAGAAGACTCATAACTACAATGTGCTTCTAAATACACCCAACAACACTTCTTAATTTGTATGACAAATAAATAAGTCCTCTTCTCAGTCTTTTTGGGCTGTAGTATAGAAGGGAAGTGAGAATACAAAAGAAAGCCTAAGAAGAAAAAAAAATTTGCATTCTCATAACAGCCCTTTAAGCAGCTTACAAAGCATACCTGATAATTTAAATCAATTACAAAAAAAAATTGATCTTGCAGTCAGTTCCATACCATGCTTAGCAACATTTTCCCAATAATTTACATTGACACAGGACCTTGCATTGCATGAATTTCAATGTACACTTTACTATTTATATATTTTCCCATCCATACTAAATGAAAATGCAAGCTAGGAATCACTTCTATGAAAATACCACTTAAATGTCCTTGAAATACATAATTAGTAGTTATTTGTGTGCACAGGACTGTGGCTTCCAGATAATCTCTGCATATGTTCCCCCCAGCTCAGATAGAAATTATGGAACCACACTGGCTTTAGAGTACATATAATGTATTGTGTTTCTTCTTTTTAACTGTAATTTCTACTCTATTTTATTTGAGTTTTTATTATAAGGAAGAGATACCCTTAAATTACTTTGTGTAAGAGGAATTATTGTACTTGCATGGCAGTCTGAAAAAAAAAATTGTGTAGCCTCAATCAAGCCAAAAATATAATGAAGCCACAAACCATGCCTCAGGAAAGGCAGGACCCAGGGCTAAATCAGGCCACACACTACTCATTCTTGTGCTTTATCATTACCTAGAATCACTTATTCTGTTGACCTCTTTGTTCTATGCAGATTGGCTACGTCACCCCTTACTCCATATTCTTTTACTCCTGACTTCTGCTTTCTCTTTATTTCTCCTTTCTCATAACCTGGGTTTACAGATAGCCTATGGCAAAATGTTCAGAATTATCTGTATTGCATTTTTCTTTTAAATTCAACTTTCATTATTGTCAAAA
The DNA here is from genome assembly GCF_052094955.1 of Ictidomys tridecemlineatus. Lineage (NCBI taxonomy): Eukaryota > Metazoa > Chordata > Mammalia > Rodentia > Sciuridae > Ictidomys > Ictidomys tridecemlineatus. Next base: position 150,249 of record NW_027522759.1, read on the forward strand.
CCCCAAATATTTTTTTGTTTTCCTGAGGGTTAGTATCTAATTGACCTATGCAAGCAAGTATGAAAAAGAAAATATGAAGTGTGTACATATGATAATGGCCATTGTCTCTTAAGTATTTTCATATGGATGCATATTTTTCATATAAATTAATATGTCTACCTGTGCTTACCAAAGTAGACATATTAATTTATATGAATTTTAAAATTATATTAATTTTATATGTGCATATAAAACATACTTGCATACAAATTGGGTCCTGTTATGTATTGTTTTTCATTCTCTTTTCACATTTAATTCTATCATTAGCATTTTCCAGTGACTTTATACGAAAAGTGCCACTTTTATTGGCTGAACTTGACTTCCCTTTCTCTTGGGAATTTTCTGTGCTTTTTTCTTTTGTTGTTTTCCTTAGTACGAGCAATTTTGGTTTCATGGGGAGTCATCATTAATCTAGCAGCAGGATAGAGAAAGGCCATTGATTTCTTCTCTTTGGCTCATCATGTCCCCTGCTAATGCTGTCTTCTGCTAAAGATGAAGCTTCCCCAGTCACTGGAAATACCTCATATGTTACTGCACTGGATACGCAACCTAGGATTGACCTATGCCAGACATGAAATATTGATGATTTCCAATGTGTTCACCAAGGAGCACAGGTAGACATATTAATTTTTAATTTAAAATCAGAGAGTGCAGAGTGAGCAACATGCTGCTTCAGCAGAACTGATCAATTAGGTTCTTTATACTAAGATCAGTGGCTTTTCTTTCAAGAGCATTCAGTTATGAAAAATATGTCTTCTTTTTTTCAGAGGTAAAAGCATATCATAAAGTTAAATATGAGTTATTTTGATTGCTATATATCACAAATGTGGATATAAATAGCATAATGACCAACATGCTTAGAGAATACAAGCATTTGATTAACTTAATGATCAACCTAAGTTTAAGCAAAAATAACTAAATTTGATTCAGGCAACATTTGCTCCCAGATACTACTGGATGTGTTTGTATTTATCAGGATATCTTTCTTCTTGACTTCACGCAAAGCAATTAAATTGCTACTATTTTCTCAGTTTTGTATATAGAGACTAAGATTGAGAGGTATTTGTACAATTCTACAACCAGAAATGGTAGAGTTTTCATTTTAACCTATGCTTCTTAATTCTGAGTCCATTCCTTCATTCAATATATTTGCCAAGCATATATGACATGTCAGAAATTGTGGCAGACACTGAGAATACAATTATGGGCAGTCAAGGGCTATTCCCTATCATTCTCATGGAATTATAACCAGTGAGGCAAATATATAAAATAATTATTAAGAGTAAAATACAAAATGTACTTCAAAAGAAAATCACAGAGTGCTATAAGATTGTATAAACATGAGAAGCATTTGTTTTCTATATCTTATATAAAATAGCATAATATGACCATTATTCCCATCTCTAAAATATATTCACATAAGTAGAGTACTACTAGTAGAGTACCTAATATATTGAGTAGACCCTACTAAGCTTCATTTGGATTATTTAATTCAGTTCTCTCAACAATCCTAAGAAGTAAATATTATAGTTCCCATTTATTCATAAAAACAGTGAGGGTTAGAAAAGCAAAGTGATTAGCTCAGATATGCAATTTCAATAGCTTGCGGACCAGCACAATGTTCTCAGGTACAGGTTGATATGTGTTCATTTTTTCTAGCACTATATATGTGATTTTTACATTCTTCCTTTTATTCTTTTCCATTATTCATGTAGCCCCATTCATTTACTATCTATACCCCTTTCTCAGTGCTAGGAATTAAACAGAATTTTATATCTCCAGACCTTTTCAATTTTTATTTTGAGATAGGGTCTAAGTTGCTAAGACTAGCCTCTAACTTGTCATCTTCCTGACTCAACCTCCCTACCATTGGCTCTTTACTGAAAAGGTTTGCTGACCTTTGCACTAATGTTGCCCCTCATATACACCGACTGTAATGCATTTTACTTGCTGTGCTGTGTAATATGAGGAAAATTAGAAATGACAAACTGTGTGGCAAGAGTATAAAATGTTGCCCACTGATCTGCCTGCAGTATTCCACCTTTGATGCATCTTTAATGGTTGAGTAAGTACATACCTAGGTCTTATCACCTCTGTTGCTCCTCAATATAGTGTGTTTTTGTTTATACAGGACCTAAAGTACTCCACATCTACTTTCTAAACTAGTATATTCCCCGTATCTTTGGAGTTTTCTATTAAGTGTGTATATTTCATCTTGATATAAGTAATTCATGTTTAAAGTAACTCTACTGTATGAATCATCATTATGGTTCTTTTTCCTGTAGAGCAGAAAAAAACTTGAAATGACAGGGTTTGTGTAATCTATAACACAAATCTATGAGTTGAAATTGTATCCCATTCTGTTTTCTGTAATCTTTTGCCCTATTGTTCTCTCAGTTCCTTGTTCATTCTTCTTCCCTCCCTGACATTTCATCTGCTTTTATCATTTCTGTTTTTCGCAAAAGTATGCATTGTATGTAGGATAAGCTAACATTTTCAAATAGTTTTTCACACTTATTTATGTTTGATTAAATTCTATATGATAAAAATATATTATAGAGTCACTCTCTGAGTGAACGGTTTGTACAGTTAACAGCAACCTATCTGCTCTTGGATTAGCAAATAATACAAGAGAAGTGGTGATCCCGTCCCCCCTCTTCTTTCTGTTCGCATAACTCTATACCATCAGTATAACAGTATTTTCCCTATCACTCTGCAACATGCTTTTTAGATTTCACAGCATTATTGTTAATATTTTTCCCAAGAGATGATTCATAAATACATATGAGACCAGGTAGAAAGATGTAAATCAGTTTTCAGAAACACAAGGAGACAAGTAGGTACTTCAACACTAGTACAAATTTATATTGTAGCTGCATATTCACTGAAATGCATTCAGACTGATAAGACAGTGAGGTAGAGTTGGAAGAGGTAATATTGGAATGAAGGGCTGAGAGATGTGTGTGTGTGCACTTCCCAACTGAGGCAGCCCAAGGCATAGTAGCAGATTGCTAAACAATTCAAATTACTTTTCTCTTTTAAGAATGTCATAGACTTACATATCTGAAAAGAAAATACACAGACTCAAAGCAGTTTCTTAAATTTCTAGTTATTCACTGTTTGTACATTATTCTACATTTCCTAATCTTTGAAGGAGCATAAGGTACTAATACTAAATTTATGTTTACACAGAGCAGATTATACAGCATTTTAAGAAATATATTTCAGAGTATTTTGGAGAACTTTGTTAGTATTTTAAAACCAATCAAACTTCCCACTGTCTAACTCATGAGGTACTTCTACATCTGTTTCCTTGTCTATACAAAATAAGCATGGGACCATATAATCTCTCAGAGCCTCTTACACCTTAAAAATATACAAGTCATGATTTGGATGAATGTCCCCCACAGACCCATGTGTTAGAAGTTTGGTCCTCAGTGTGGTGCTGTTGAAAGCTGGTGGAACCATTTGAGAAGAGGTAAGGCCCAATGAAAGGTCCTGAATCATTGGAGGGATACCCTTTAGGAAATCGTGGGACCTTGTTCTCTTCTGCTTCTTCTCTCTACTTCCTGGCTTATGATCTAAGCAGTTTGTTCCACCATAAGGCAGGTGGTGATCCCAACTCCCATCTTCTTTCTGTTTGCATAACTCTATACCATCAGTATAACAGTATCTTTCCTATCATTCTTCAACAAGATCCTCAGATTTCACAGTATTATTGTAAATATTTTGGGTGCCACTCTTGCCAGAGGCCCAAAGTATTATAGCTGCACTCTTAATGTTGGCACCTCCAAAATCATGAGCCCAAAACAACAACACCACACTTATCTTTATATGTTAATACGTGAGGTATCAGGTATTTTGTTATAGTATTCTAAAGCTGATTAATACAATCTCACCACATAAAATCCAGGTAACCCTATATTTGTCTTTAATAAAGTGTCAAGCAGCAGAAATTTAAAGTATGGTGTGTGAGTGTGAAATTATGTTTTAAGTATGGCACTAGGTAAGATTTTAAAACAACCAACACAAAACAGCACTGACACTATCCCAAGAGAATCATTTCAGTTTGTTGAAATGGTATCTCTTTTATGTGTTGCTTACAGCTTCACTTCTTAGGAAGGAAAACAGAATAAAGAATGGTCAAGGATATGAGCACAAGGCATAATTTAAACCTAGGAAATAATTTGTCTATGAAATTTAGTCCTAAGGGAAACGTGGGTTTGAAAGTGAATGCGTATACTATATTTTAATTGTGTGTAACTTTGTGAAGTAGTTTCAAAAACACTCATAAATATTATGACAAGATATTCTTCATAATAATTACAAATACTATGACTCTTTGAAATATCTAGTTATTAACTTAGCTGCCACTGCCAATGTCATATATAATTAAGCTGAGATCATTAAACACTGGTATTCACTTTTCTCATCTACCCAATTAGAAACATAGAGTTGTTTTACACTTGAAGGAGTGCCTCTGAGGAACTTTTCGTCTTGCTAATACTATGTGCAAGTTTGTCTGAATGAATTTTAACAGATAGGAATTATTAGAATATAAAATACTCAAGGATTATTTTTTACCTTGAGGGAACATTTTTAAGAGGGAGCTTTTCAATGATGACCATCTTGAATTTCCCAAATTAAGAATAAAGACCTTTTAGAGATTTGGAGTTATTATGATCTGTGGTCTAATTCACTACAACATGTCTATACATCAAATTCTAAACTTTTATTTTTTTGCAGTATTGGGAATTGAACCCAGAGCCTCATGTATACTAAACAAGTGCTTTACTACTGAGCTACATCCCTAGTCCTCATACATCAAATTCTTGTAAAATCAATGTACTGTACAGTTCTGTTATTCCATCAAAAGATTTTGGATAGTTTGTAGTATGTGAGACTTATTTATGAAGTTAGCATACTAGTTAAACTAGTTTTTTTCTGCTAACATTTTACTTGGTTTTCTTGGATATAAATCAGTTTCACTTTTTTGGCTCTCAAGAGATGAGTCAGTGTTGCTATTAACTAGAAGGATCATTTCTGTGTCACTATCATTAAGCTGCAGCAATCCCAGATCACCTGAACCATGAAGTTTGTGTTAAGATAAACAAGGTTTATAGAATGGCATATAATTGACATGAAATCCTAGAAAACAAAAGCTCAGAATAATAAAAATGAGCTCTATGTCCACAGTTGCATGGAGTATTCTAGAAAATTTCCAGAAAGAATATTATTTTAAAAATTGAGCTTACATGCTTGAACATATCTTTCTGGGTAGGCTATTATGTATGTATTTGGTGTGGCTGAAATATCATACACAATAAATATATGAATGCACTGAAATTAATGCAAGAAGAGTATGTTCTATAGACTAGATTGTTGGTCCTATGATCTGAATATATTATTAATATCTACATGATGAGATATAGTTACTGCAGTGACTTGCATATGCAAATACTTAATTGAAGATGTCTATTGAGGTAACTCAAATGTTGGGCCCCACTGTCTAGAATTGCAGAATTTTAATCTCATAAGGAATCTTTTTTGGGGGGTACTAGAGACTGAACTCAGGGCCACTCAACCAGTAAGCCACAAACCCAGACTTATTTTGTATTTTATTTAGAGACAGGGTCTTACCGAGTTGCTTAGTAACTCACCATTGCAGAGAATGGTTTTGAATTTACAATCCTTCTGCCTCAGCTTCCCAAGCCTCTGGGATTACAGGTATGTGCCACCATGACCAGCCTCATAAGGAATCTTATTCATTCATTCAAAAACTATTTACTGAGCATTTATTATGTGTTAGGTACAGTTTCTGTCTTTTGGGCAATTTCAATAATGAGAGTAAAATTTTAAAAAAATCCATGCTTTTGCAAAGTTTGTCTGTTAGTGAACCTAAACTTACACAGTCACCTTATGACTCTTTATTAGCAAAAAATTGATGGCTTTCTAGGTGTAGAGGAAAACAGAAACACTGAGGTGGAGATAGGCAGGTACCCAATAATAATGTGTAGTCTAATACAGTAGGAGCATCAAGACAGAACAGGGAAACAATGCAAGTCAAGGACAGAAAGTGCATCCCATGACCCAGTGATGGAGAAGACAAAGAAAAGTGGCCCGTCAGAGGCACAGCTGACACTAACTGAAACATAGACAGCTGATTTGGTTTTGTGGGAGATTAAATGATATGATATTGAAGAAGATGAATATTAGAAGAGTGGGGTAGGAACAAGCTGGAAAGACAACAGAGGTGAAAATAGGAAATGGGAAACCCACCCAAAGATCAAGTGAGAGGTATCAAGCAAGGCCTGGTTCATACTGGGAAGATAGTGAAAGGCTACAAGGAAGGCCTGAATGGGGTAGTTCACAGAGGAATCAGGGACAGACTGGAAAAAGCAATACAGAAAAACAGCAAAGTAAAGCTATTTCAATCTCAGTAGAAAAAGAATCATGATGTCAATAATTCCTTAGAGTAAGTCAGAATAGGGTTATTTTCTTGGTATAGGGAAGAAGGATACAGTATGTAGGCATTTATGTTATTTAGACATGTAATTTCCCCTTCACTTCAAACATATGGAGCTGAGTTCTGAAAGTTACTCTCAATGAGGAGGCAATTCATGGACAGAACATTTGTGACTGGGTTGACTATTTAGTAGGCATAAAATTTAAATGTCTACCAAGTATGGTTACATATGCTCATAATCCCAGCGGCTCAGGAGGCTGAGGCAGGAGGATCGTTGATTTCAAAACCAGCCTCAGCAAAAAAGTGAGGCACTAAGCAACTCAGTGAGACAGACCCTGTCTCTAAATAAAATACAAAGTAGGGCTGAGATGTGCATCATTGGTCGAGTGCCTTTGAATTCAATCCCCAGTACCCACCCCTAACCCCCAGAAATTCAAATGTTTGATACCTTTATATATTTGTTCCTGGAAAAACTGTTCCTTTGTATATATTGTCTCCATTATGTATAAGTTGTTTTACTCTACATTGAGAGTCCTAGTGTATTAATTTGTATTATATAGGAGTAGCTCATGAGTGACTGTGTTTGGAGAAGTACTTGAGGATTTATCTTACATAATCAATATACTGTTTTACTTCCACTTACTAAAGATTAATGAACAAAGCATCTACCAACGATCTTATTCATGCTTTGCACAAGACTGAGAATATTGTAATACCCTTTGGTTCCCCTGCCTTAGGTACCAATATATGCTGTATTTTATTACATGCTTTTAAATTATAAGAAGAGATTAATAGTTAGTTTTCAGTCTTAAAATGTATAAGCACATTAACTGGTGAAATGTATTAATATTAATTATAATTACTTAACTCAAATCATTTTGTGTTTTTAAATTTAGTTCATTTTCATATTGTAAAAAAAAAAAATCATTGGCCCTACACAATAACACTCAGGGTGAAAAGGACACAAAACTGGGAATACATGAGTCAACACCAGCACCACTGAGCCACTTCTTGGGTGCAGGGGATGCCATGCACAGGGCCTGTTTTATAGATGTGCAACTTATGCAATAGCACATGCTCCCATGTTCTCATGTTCAAATTGGGCCTGTGCTTGGATCAATGCTCTGCTAGGTCTCTCTAAATTCTGAGCAAACTTTTCCCAAGGGGCTCTGTATGTTCATGTTGCAAAGGTCCCTCAAGTTCTGTTGCTATTCTGACCATACGAACACCCCTTGACATCCATGCTGCCATCTTGTCTTCTTGATCTCTGCTTCTCTTGTTGCTTGTTTCTCCTCCTACTTACGGTTGACCTCTGCTCTTCTCTCTACATTAAGGTTTACATTTACCATATCTTCGAATGTTTCTTTCTGTTTCTTCTTTTGGGTCTCTTCCTGACATGTCATAACCCCATTCCTCAAGGGAAAGTGCCATTGGGAGTGTTAGACATTTTATCTAAACAGGACAATTTTATCCATTTGAAATTATAAGAACAAATCTTACCACTTCTGAGCTTTCTAAAAGCCTACAGAAAAATCTGTGAGATCTGAAAAATATAAAAGATCTAATGACTCTGAAATAAGGGAATTGCAGTATCAAAATAAGCAAATATTTTAAAATATATATTTAAATGTCACTGGTGGTAAAATTCATTATTCATAAAAAGTTTCTGAAACTTGAAAATAATTTTGCTGGATCTCTCTTGCTTCTGAAGAATTCCCACAGAGGTATACTTATGATGAAAAATATGAGCAATTGTAGTAAATTATTTACTCATAGAAGAGTAAACTAAATTATTTTTAAAAATATTTACCCATGTACATTATTCATATGGTTTCAATGATATGGACCTTGTAAAGTTCCCAAAATGAATAATGCAAATGCTTAGCTATGTATTAGAATAATCCCATATCACATATAGCAGCCATTCTTGGACAGTCATCTAATTATGGGATGCATCAGAAAGTTCTCTTAGATCCAAGTTCAAAATGGCTATATTTGAATCACGCTGCCAATCCTGGTACATTCAGTTGTAGTTAGGGTTTTATCTGATAAAAATTATATATGGGCATGACATTGGAAGCATAAACAAACTACTGAATTAGAGTCTTCAAAATCCTAGATATGAATGTTAACAGAAATGTAAAACAAGATATATATGCTCAGTATGTACAAAGATATGAAAGGGATTGATATAGTAAGGAATAAGATGTTAAGGTCTGTAAACAAGTCAAAAATAACACGTGGTATTTTGCCAGGGGAATGTTAGAGTTCATAAACAAGTCTGGATGGTGCCTGGCAAAATGCCAGAGGGAGTGGTTTGAGAAGTAACAAAAGCGAGCCATTAAGTGTGGAGATTCCTTATTGGTTGACTGATGTATCTAGTTTATGCTAATTAAGATAAGCTGTGCAAAATGTATAAATAGCTCTGTTGTCCTACAATAAACGGCTCCTATTCCTGCTGTATCAACGTGCACAAGTTATTCGTCACCCTCCGGTTATTCTGCTGCAGCCGGCCTGCGGCAGATGGTGGCCCCTTACGGGGAGCCCCGGGACACTCGGGGGTAAGTGACGAAAAAAAGCTGCCCATCCATAGATAGGACGGGAGCAATCTGCTCGTCCCTAGGCAGATAGGGCAAGAGGAAAAATGGCCATTTCGAGAAAATGGAGAAGATTGATACAGTATGTTTGTGTCTTGTTTTGTCTCAGTGTATTGTATTGTCTTTATGATGAAAATATGGAAGGGGTGAGAAGTAAATTGATAAGGGAAAGAGATACCCCAATGGAACCAAGAATAATTAGGACATGTGTTGATAAAAGCCCAGGAACTCTAGTCAGAAAGAAAAAGAAAAAAAAAGTTCAGAAGAAGAAGGATTATCAGGAAAAAAGTTGCCGCAAAAGGCTATTACTGAATACTTTTTGTTACTGGAGGGTGCATGAATCTGTGCAGCGGCTGCCACGTGCGCAAGCGGGTCACGGTGCAGCAAGTACTTTCCAAGTGGCGGCAGTCGGCTCTTCCACTGCCACGAGCCCAAATCCAAACCTGACCGGGAGGCACAGTCTCCCAGGCTCTTGCTCCCTGTGCTCAGAAGCAGTTTGATTCTGGCCATCTGGGGCTGCCCAGGATGCTACAGCCCACAGAAGACGCTACCAGCATCCCTGATGTTTGGTCATTTTCAATGCAAATAACTAAGCTACAATGGTTCTCCCACACCTGGAAGCTAATGAGTAATGAGCACTATTAAGGCTTATTTCAAATGTAAAAAACCTTGAGATAATGTACTAAATTGTTCAGAAGGTTGTTTTCTTAGTGGAATGCTACAGGATTTTCTTTAGCCAGCATTGCAGAGTTCCTGCCTTCCTCCCAGTGCCGGTGAGGATGAGGATGGAAGAATTTCCAGTGTTGCTGAGAACCGGACAAGACTTCAGATCAAGCTAGCTGCCTGCAGAACTTACCTGGACTGTGATTTAAGCTAGCTGCCTGCAGAACTTACCTGGACTGTGATTTAAGCTAGCTGCCTGCAGACCTGGACTGTGATTGACCTGGACTGTGAGTTATTCTATTGAGATACTGCTTTACCTGGACTGAAACAATAAACTGTAATCTGCAACAAATTGTAACTTGGTATCTTTGCTAACCGCGTCATTGCTGGTATAATTTTTCCAAGGGCTTCTTGCATGGAGCCATCAATTGGCTTGGTATTGTTACATTTTGTATCCTCACTTTCTGTTTGTAGCAGGTTATTTATGGTGTTTCTGTAAAAACCACTATGGTCGTTATTTAAATTAAACAAAAGGGGGAATTGTTAAGGTCTATAAACAAGTCAAAAATAACATGTGGTATTTTGCCAGGGGAATGTTAGAGTTCATAAACAAGTCTGGATGGTGCCTGGCAAAATGCCAGAGGGAGTGGTTTGAGAAGCAACAAAAGTGAGCCATTAAGTGTAGAGATTCCTTATTGGTTGACTGATGTATCTAGTTTATGCTAATTAAGAGAAGCTGTGCAAAATGTATAAATAGCTCTGTTGTCCTACAATAAATGGCTCCTATTCCTGCTGTATCAATCTACAGAAGTTATTCGTCACCCCCCGGCTATTTTGCTGCAGCCGGACTGCGGCAATAAGAAATCTTAAAAATCACAAAATAGATTCCAAAAACTCTTAGTAAGAAATAATGATTAAAATAAAATATTTAGCCATATAGATTTAGAAAAATATTCAAGTCAGTTTTTAAATAGTCACATATATATTGGTACAAATGAAAGCAGAATTCAAGAAATAATAGGACATAAGTTCATAGTAAACTGGCTACATAGCAGCCTTCCTGACCTAGCCACGATATCACTTTTCAGTCCCATTTCTTTTCTCCAGTCATATAGAATATTTTCTGAATATTTTCTCACTAGCTTTCAATTATACACTTACTCCATTTGTCACATTATTTTGTAAATTTGTTCGCATGTCTTGCTTCTTGCTGAACTGAGAATTCTTTGATGGCAGGAAAAAAAATGTCTGATTAATTAATCACTGATTTCCTAGCAGTATTGCACATACAAATTTATACTAAGCATTTAATGTTTGTTAAAACTAACTGATTTCTTCCAAATTTCAGGTTATTTACATTTTTAATTATCCCATCATTTTTCTGTGTCCTCTAATACTTTTTTCTCTTTATATGAGTAATATGAACAAGTATGAAAGTAATAGCTTTCCTACAGGTTGATCATGCTGCTTCTGTGGATTTTAAAAGCATATCATCTATAAGTTTGCATTATTGGCCTGTCTAGAACTCATACACGTAGGGTGTAGGAACTGTTTATGATTTGTAGAATGTTCACTTTTTTCTGATAGTCTACATTTCCCACAACATTAATTAAGAATCCCTGAGGGGGGTTCTTAAACTTTATGACTTCTGATAACATAAAATAACCAACACCTATACAAATATCATGGTCTATATCTAAAACCATATAGCTAATTTTAGAAAATCAGTTTACCTGAAATATTTATATATTTAGTCAATATTTATGTCTAAAAATTTAACGTGGTAAGTTCAAAGCTAAAATATACTAAAAGCACTTTAAGAATGAGGCTTTCAATAAAAATGGAAAAACTACTTGTTTTTCTGACTGAAAACATTTAGAAATGATGAGTCAAATACCATCCACACAATGATATTTCACTTGGAGAAGATTCTGGCATTTTTGTTTGGTAGTAAAGTGTGTGGGGGGGAGTGTGTGTGTAGGTGTGTGTGTGTGTGTATGTGAGTGTGCATGAACATGTGACATTATTTCAGGATTATTTGTCTCTCTAGGCAATTTTTTCAGTGCCTAATTAGTAAAAAAAAAAAAAAAGTGTTTTCTAGGACTAAATCTATCTTATGTTTCCTATGCTATGCTGTTTTATCACTCTGAGGAGTAGACTATGGATTTTATAAATTAACCCACAGCTGATTATGAAATCACAAGTGAGTGCTAAGCATGCTGCCCTCATCAAGGTGCATTACAGTGACACTCATGTTCCACCCTTTTAGGTAAAATTTATACCAAGCCAACTCCAAGCTCAGGCTTTAGCAGTATTTCACCTTCATGCTTGAATAATCCTAACAGACCATCGTATTGGGAGACTTACATTCCAGTAGTTCAGATAACTGTAGAGAAGGAGTTTAATGTTTACTGAGATTGTTAGAAATCTACTTCCACAGCTTCTGTGTAACACATGATCACCATCCTCCTCATGTAAGAGGGTTTCTAGTGAAGAATCAATACTGTCGCCTAAAAATGTAGAAATGACATGAAGATATAATTTATTAATTTCACTAGAGATCTTTATAATATGATATTATGAGGGATTTGAATACTTCATAGAAATTCTTGTTAACAATATGTAAAATGCAAAATCCTAATTGTGCTCAAATGGCACATGTGAAGTTTTATATGGTATTATTTATTTCATAGAACTGTATATTTTTTCAATTAGATTATCAACAAAACAAGTCCCTGAAAATGTTTCTGATTTCATTATTTGTGCAATTTGTCTTTCTGTTAAAGCCTAAGATGGTTAATTTCTTTATATTTTAATAATGTTGATTCAATATTGAAATGACTAGATCCTGTTATTATTTTGTATTTTTCAATGTGAACATTAGAATTCCATTTTGTGTAGATTTGGTATTTATCATTTTATATTTCTTTCTTATTTTCCCCAAATCTAATGAAGAACAATTTAATATATTATCCATGTTGCATATGGATTTACATAATTTGATAGTAAAATAAGTACATATATTTCCAAGGTTCAGTTGATGTATGCTAAAAGACATTGACTTATTAGGGGGCAACCAACAGCATGTACTGCTGACTAGTGTAGTAACTTTGTCATAACAGAGCCCAATACTCAATGAACACTCACTTCCTTCTCTATAAGATGTTTTTACTTCTGTTCCCTTGTTAGCGAGTTGAAGCACATCCTCATTCTTTTTTTTTTTAAATGTACATTAATTCAGAATGAGCGTACTGTGAAACTGTTTTTATTTATTTTTATTATTTAATTAAAAGAGAAAGGAAAATGACTTTTTTTCTTCTAGAATCTAAAAAGAAAACCTAAGTAGCATTTCATAAAACACCAATTGGTTATTGAAAATGTCCGGAATCTGCTGAATACCCCTTTAGTAAGCCATTACATTTTTTTCTTCCAACTGTTTAATTTTTGGAAAATATTTGGTTCCACATTTTGATGATCAGAATTATATAGTTCCTTTTTTTTTCCTCAACATGCCATAAAATAAATCCTGATTTAAAAGAATTTAGGGCCAGCATCATGCAGCAGAAAGAACAAAGTAGGCAGAGCAAGGTATCAGCCTTAACTGTAAATCTCACTAACTTTGTGAACTTGAACAAGTTGGAAAACTCTTTAATGTGTAGTTTCCTCATCTAAAACATGTGAATCATAATATTTGTTCTTAGACTGTTTAGAGACTTTAAGTTCCTAAGTAATCTTACTTTTGGAGATATATTAGTTTTCTAAGGTGCCACAATAAAGTGCCAGACTGGGTGGATTAAATTGCAAAAATTTATTTTCTCATAGTCTCAGAATCTATGTCCAAGATCAGGGTGTCAGCAATTTGAGTTTCTTCTAATATCTCCTTCCTTATCTTGCTATGGATAGCCTGTCTTATGGTATTTTCACATGGTTTTCCTTCAATTATGTGTCTTCTTATAAGGACACCAATCAGATTGGACTAGGAGTTATCCCAGAGACCTCATTTAAACTTAAATACCTTTCTAAGGACCCTATCTCTAAATAGAGATATTCAGACATACAGGAGGTTGGGACATCAACATATGAATTTGAGGAGAGGGGAAACAATTCAACCCATAACATTCCGTATCAAATTAATTTTTTTACTTGTTTTAATTAGTTATACATGACAGTACAATGACTTTGATATATTATACATTTGAATCAGATGGGATATAATTCCTCATTTTTCTGAGTGTACAGGTTGCAAAATCATATAGGAAATATAGTAGAATGAAACAGACATTATTATTACTGTGTGTATATATGTGGCTGCATGATCAAATCAAATATTAACTAATTTTGAAATATTTTAAAAACAATTATAGATGCATAGATAATTTCAAAGATAGTACTGGGATATGTTTATAGGTTACCCAAATCCCCCAGTGGTTACATATTATATAATTATATTACAGTATCAAAACCAACAATTTGCATTGGTAAAAAGAATATTTTTATGTAATTTTATTACATGTATAGGTTCATTTAAATACCATGATTAAGAATGTAAAAAGAAACTACAGAATAAGAGAAAAATCTTTGCTAGTTATTAATATCTAGAATATCTAAAGAACTCAAAACATTTATACTATAAAATAACCCAATTAATAAATGGGTAAATGAATTAAACATGGTCATCTATACTTATACATCTATACTTCTCAAAAGAAGAAGTATAGATGACCAATAAATATATGAAAAATGTTTGATGTCATTAGCAGTTATGGAAAAGCAAATCAAAAGTATTTTGAAATTTTGTCTCACTGCAGTGAAAGTGGCAGTCATCAAGAGTACAAATAATAATAAATGCTGAAGAGGATGTGGGAAAAAAAGAACACTTTTATACTGTTTATGGGATTATAAATTAGTACAACTACTGTGGAAAGCAGCATGGAAATTACTCCATAAACTAGAAATGAAATCATCATATGACCCAGCTAGCTATGCCACTCCTCAGTGTTTATCCTAACAATTGAAGTCATCAAATTATAGAAATCCAAGTATATCCATATTTATAGCAGCAGCACAATTTATAATAGCCCAACTATGGAACCATCCTAGGTGTCCATCGATGGGTGAATGGGCAACTAAAATGTGGTATATGTACACAACAGAGTTTTATTCACCCATAAATAAAAACAAAATTATGTCATTTGCAGGAAAATGGAGAAAATTTGTAATTATTTTAAGCAAAAAAAAGCCAGAATCAGAAAGTCAGGGATTGTATCTTTTCTCTCATCTGTGGAAGCTAGTGACAAAAAATAAAAAGAAAGGTGGAGGGATCTCATGAAAACTGAACAAAGATCAGTCAAGTAGAGGAAATGTACCAGAAGGAGAGGGAAAGGGTGAGGTAGAAGCACTGGGGAGTAATATTGTTCAAATTTTATTACTATATTGTGTGCATGTACAAGTATGTAGCAAATGTAACAATTAATTCCACCATTGTGTACAACTAAAATGCACCAATTAAAAAATATGGGAAAAAGATAACAGAGATATTACTTCATTACAAAGATTTCCCTTTCTACATAATCACATCCACTTCTATTCCTGCTCATAATATCTAGCAACCACTATTTTGTTTTCCATCCCTATTATAACTTGGTAGATCTTGAAGATATTATGCTTAGAGGAAAAAGTAAATCACAAATGATTAAATGCTATATGATTAATTTATATAACATTCATGACATGGCAAAATTATAAATGAATATTTTTAAATTAATTTATTCAAGTTGATTTTAGAAGTAATAAAATGTATGCATTTAAAATATATTAAATATATTTGAAAGGATTTGTATATGTGTGCATATATATACATATACACATTATATGTATATAAATGTAACCATTATCCTGATTAAGATGTATAATGTTTTCATCACCTTTGAAAGTTTTCTTCAACCCTTTTATAAGAAAACTCTTTCCCTAGCCCCAGGAAGCCACTGATCAGCTTGCTATCATGATAGATTACATTACTTTTATTGTTAACAATACTATACAGTAGATCACCTTTGTTTGCTTTGTATAATATTCCTGAAATTAATATACTTGTTCCTTTGAAGTACTTTACTGCATAAATATACAGAACTCATATAATCATTATTCTATTGACACCTATTTGGTGTTTTCCAATTTGGATACATTATGAATAAAGTTGCTACAAACATTCAAGTACAAATATTTTGATAGACTTTAAAATTTTTTTTCCCTGGAAAAATAATAAGAAATAGAAATGTTGGGGCACATGATGAAGACATGTGTAATTTTTTTCTGGTGCTTAGAATTGAACTGAGGGTCTCATATATGCTAGACCAACTCTCTACCACAGAGATATATCTCCAATCCCAAATATAGATTTCTAACAAATTATGAAAATTTACACTCCCGGTTATAATATGAGAGTTTCAGGTGCCTCACATCCTGACCAACATGTCATGTTATCAGGTTTTTATTTATTTTCTAATTGTAGTCATTCTGTTGTGCGTATAATAACATTTCATTGTGGTTTTAATTTACATGTCTCTAATGGCCAATGATGTCTATCATCTTTTCATTTGTTTATTGACCATTTATCTTTTGTGAAGTGCTTGTAAGCCTTTTTCTCATATTTTAAATCCAATTTTTTATCTGATTATTAACTTATAAATACTCTTAATATATATGAGGACAAGCTTTTTGTCTGGTATAAATTACATACTGTACATAGTACTGCAGAAAAGTTTCCAAAATTCAGAATTATTTGATGGAAAAAATATGAATAAATAAATGTTTGAAGGTATCCATAGTGCATGTAAAATGTCTGCTGTCAAATTCCAAGTTAAAAATAAATCCTTTACTTCAAAGGAGTAGTTTTTAGTTTAAAAAAAAAATCCTCAGCTGCATTTCTAGGTCAAGTGGTAAATTTTCAAGAGGAAATGATCCCAGCAATTTTTAATGAAGAAAGAAGTAAATCACTAGACATTGAAATGAAATTTATTTACTTGCAGAAACCATTCAATTATAAAAGAGAAAATTGTCACATTCTTACAAAAGAAAATATTTAATGGATTTTACCTGTGGATTTACAAAAAAATCATATTTGCCAATAGGTACCTTGGAGCAGCACTGCAAAGTTATAAAAAAAATATGAAAACACATAAATGGATCATAAAACAACATTGACAAGGCTGTGTCATAGCAGCATTCTCTAAAAAGAAAAAAAAAACTTGAAACAACCCAAATGTGCATTGAGAAGGGATCAGTTAAATATATTATCTTCAACACAATACTGTAAACATCCATAAAATGGAAATTATCTCTACATATGCTTGCTGTTGAAACAATCAAGGTAGAGGAAATAGAAATTTTTTGTCTAAAATTGAGGGAGAGAAGCCAATTATATTCCTTTAAAAAAAATAGAAGAACAAACCACAACAAAATGCTAGGAAGTTGTTAAAAATGAGTGGCTTTAGACAAGAAGATACAACAGCCAACCAACTGATTTTTGGGGCCTGAAAATGTTACAATTAGATCATCAATAAAAATGCTAATAGTGACAGATTAAAAGACACCAAAAATTTTGTAATTCATGAACCTATAATAATAATAATAAAATATGAAATATAAAGAAACAAAAGAAAGCTAGACACAGTGGTGCACACTGGTAATCCTAGTGATTCTGGAGACCAGCCTCAGCAACCTAGAAAGGCTCTCAGCAAATTAGCAAGACTCTGTCTCAAAAGTTTAAAATATTTAAAAAGGCTGAGGGTGTGCTTAGTGGTTAAGTGCCCCTGTGTTCAACTCCTGGTACCATTAAAAAAACAAACAAAAAAACTTTCCAGATATTGTAAAGGGGGCAAGTGAACCAACTTATTTTCTGAAATCTAGCAAATCAATAAGAAGAAGCGGGTAAGAAAATCCATTTTCCCTATGTCTTTCCTGTAAAAATGGTAAACAATTTTTGGTTGGTAAGAATGAGTTCTTTTTTACAGAAATAATCTGGTTAATGAAAAAGCAATAGTAAAATCAGCATAGAACCTTACTATAACTTTTCATTAAATAATGGGTCTAGACAGTGATCACAAGTGTCTATTGCTAACATTACTAGAGGAAAGTCTTCTGAACATTATGTACAACTATAAAAATCAGCTTGTCAAAAATCATCCAGAAATAAGGTAAACTTTCCAATTTAGCCATACTTATATAGAAAATTCAAAGGACAAAAGAATATGCTAAATGGTATCATGGGATGCAATCATACTGTTTTCAGTGTGTGTTCCTGAGATAGGGAACAAAAATTGGAGTTTAATGACCATAAGAATAATTAAAGGCACAACAGTCCTGAAATTAAAGGGGTTTTAGAATTTAGTTTCACACTATTATCAAATGATTTGACCATAGAAATATTCATTATTTATTTTGTTTTGTTTTTGTTTATTCCACATCTCAGCTATCTACATCTTGAGGAACATGTTTTAGGAAAACTGTGGTAGCTCTTATAATTGATCTCAATATAGAAAGAGGGAAGAAGATGCTTTACTTGCTCCTGTCATTCTGTCAAAAAATCATGGCTGGCTGGAGTCTCAGTTCTGACCAGATGTCAGCAAGAAAGTTTAAGTGTCAAAATGTAAGATTTTATCTTGGATTACAGTTTAATCTTACTTGACAGTGAACACACATGACTGAAAAGTAGGCATCTTGTCTAAAAAGTGACCAATATATAAGATTAACATTGTAGTTTATACCTGATTTTCTGAAACTGTTCCGTTTGTCAAAATTGACTTTTTATATTTGAGCTTTTGATGGAGCTTAATGTTAAAACATACCACTGACAGGCATTTTACTCATCCTCTGAGTTGCACTCCATTCTTTCATTTTGTTTAGGTACTTTGCTCCTCCCTTACCCTATTGGTCCCTTTGTAACCTGGGATTAGGTTAGGTTTTCTTTGCATTGTGCACTGGGAACTCTAATATCTCCCAAATGCAGATAAGTGTTACAAATCTCTCACCAAGTTTGTTGTGTTACAAGGACGAAGATTGGCATCTATAATCCAACTATCACTCTCTAAATGATGCTTAACAACTTCACAAAGAGCAGGCAGAGCTAAAAACCTTATATAGACACAGCTATCTTGAATGCTTTGAGTAATATTCTGACATTTCTATTTGTATGGAGTAAATTAATACAGCAGTGGGTCATGCACTAAGGATCATTAATCCACAATCACATAAGAATGTGGCAAAGAATTGAGCAAAAGCACCAATGAATCCAACAATCCAATATCCCTTCAAACCAATACTCAAGCCAATTACTTTGTTTAGCACTGTTTTCCTCAGATTAGGAATGAAGATACCTGCTTGCTTTACTGACCTTCTAATATTTTTGAGCTGAAACGAGATAGCACCTATTAAGGTTCTTTGTAAATGTGAGAGTTTTATACATGCAGGGTTTCATTTAGTTTATTTTATTCTAATTTTTAGGTTTGTCAAACTATACAGTGTGTCTTTGAAGGTTAAGAAAGCATGAATCATTTATATTCTGGCTATTCATGTTCTGATTGGCAGTTCCTCCTGTGAATGCTCTGTACATATCAATATGTTATAAAATGTCCTGGGGTCTCACCATGTGTATTTATATTGAAATAATTTGACATTATTCCATTTACTGAATTAACACCATTTGGGTAGCAATATTTTAAATTGAAATTTTTCTCAAAGCCAAAATTAGAGTGTGCATTTTTATATAGTGTGTAAACTTATGAATTAGGTTTCCAGTTTCCATCACATTCTTCTTCATGAATGTATTTACATTTGGAAAGGTAATCTTAAATGCTTTTCATGAATCTAGAATGAATCAGGAATTCTACCATTATTTTGAGGGAAAAGTCATATTCATTTTTAAAAAAGCAATACATTTACTAATAAAAACTAAATTGAAAACTTGGTTTCATGAGTATATATTTACACTATTTCACATATTTTAAAATATTTTAACAATCACTGAACCAAATTATTGCATACTTTATGATGTCAATTGAAACAATTTTTTTGAAATTTATGTAATTATGCTATTTATGTTTAGAAAGACATTTTACAAGAGCTAAGCTTTTGTTTTTATATTTTTAATTTACTAAAATAATAGTTTTGTCATGTTGAAGATGTTTATGTAGCAAAAGCAGCTATTTTACTAATACTAGATAGATAAACCAAATTTTTTAACTACCTTGAGGAATAACTCCAAAGTCATAAAGAGCAAATCTATAAGAGAATTTATTTTCACTCCTTTTCATTTCAGATAAAGCAAAACTCAATTGATACTGTTAGAGCAATATCCATCCAATCACCTTAAATTCCAAAGAAACCACTTTTTAAAAAGTATGGTAATTAAAAGGTGGCCACATGCTTAGAAAGTAGATATTTCAAAGAAAAACTTTATTTAAAAGTTTTTACAATGTTTTTTATGTCAAAAAACAAATGTAGAGGTGATTATTTACTTTGTAATAAAACCTAGTAGAGACAATTGCATACATTAAATATCTAAGTGGCAATCATTAAGGTTTATGTTTAGTATATTAGTCAAATTGCCAGTCTTCTCTACACACCCACTGAAAGACTAAAGTCCTTATTAAGAAGTTTATCTTTATTGAAGTTAATACAAGATTAAATAGCAGTTAAATCTGGGAAAGTTGCCAGTTGTTATTGCAATATTATTATCCTTTCTATTTGAAAATACTGTGAAATCAGATTTCTACCATGACCAAGACTAAGGATGAATGGTTTATTATTTTGTGCTTAGGATCAATTTGCCTGCCTCCATTCTGATCATGCTGTGGATAATTGACAAGTGAGGCAGGTAGGAGTAAAGATTTAATTATAACTCCTTTGAGAAAGTTCCTTGTGTTATCCTTTCTAATTTCATATATAGTTCTGCTTTTCTATATATATTGTGTATGCTCATGTTTGTACTCCTAATAATGAGTTTGTACCTTTGAGTATTAAAATAAATCAATAGGAAATACAAATTCGAAGGGTTTCAAAGTAGAACTAGCAAAGGGATTTACTGAGCTTGGGAAAGAAATGGCAAAACTGAGCCCATTTAGGCTTTTAGCAACTGGAAAGTTCTTCTGGTAAATATTGGAGTTTTTATAAATATAGGTACAGGCTAAACATTCCCTCATCTTCACTCTGGATGCCAGGTAAGATATTACATTGAGATGTAAATTTAACAATCACTATATTACATTTGAAAAGTCACATTTCTAAAACATATCAATATTTATTAGCAAGTAGGAAAAGAAAGTAAGAAAAAGAAAGAAGGAAGGAGTGGAGAAAGTAAGGAAGAAAAGAAAGGAAAAGGGAAGGGAGGGTAGAAAGAAAACTACCTTCCATCATCATCAGCCTTCAGAAACTATGACAGTTCCAAAAACAAAAGTTTTAATCATTAGAGGATTCAACAGTGAGGCAAAGCCACTATCTTTATTGGGGTAGGTGCAAGGATGTAAGACTAGCAAAGAATGATGATAGTGTGTCCCATTGTATCATTGCTTTTCTGATCTGCTGTAGACTGACACATTTTAAAAACAATAAAAATGTAAAGAATTAATTTAAAAATTAAACACAATATAACTCTCTAGTGCTGTGTATTGGTGTACTTGATTTGTTATATTTAAAACTCAAGGATGTAAAATTATTCCAATAAGTTGCTAAAAATGAAACTTTATAAAAGTTCCATTCTAACCATTTGTGATTTAGAAAATATTCAGCCATCCTAGAAACTAGCAATATTTATTTTTGCCTCATTTGTTTTGCCTTCAATTTTAGATGAGGTAAACTTTTTGTTTTTCATTTATGAGTACTAAGCAAGGTCCATTCCAGTGTTGCTGAAGAGGATATGTATTTGGCTACACTGTTTCTGTGTAGTGTATTTTGCTCCCTATTTTATGTCTAAAGGCTATTGATTTTATTTTAAAATCTTAATAATGCTTCATTTCCAGTATGTCAGTTTCAAAGAACAAAGGTTTGCTACTTGTGTCAGCCATTCACTCACACTTATTGGGATGTTTGTTTGTCTTTTAAAGAGATTTTTCTCCTCCCTGCCCCCTGAAATATAAATTTGAGAAAATCCTATAAGAGGGGTGGGTGTATGTCTTAATGCTGGGAAGCAGCAACTTTGGGGTTAGAATTACTTGAATGCATTAAAAATTGCATTGTTATAGAGCTAGAAAAATTTATGTATGAAAAATGATAATATTCTTACACTGAGTACAAATAATATTTATGAGCATATAAAGATGTGATCATTTGTGATGTTACTTTTTAAAAAACAAGGATATATACATATCTTTTGAAGTGTTGAAAGGAAAATACTACTTTATATTCTTTATCATATCACTTTTTGTATATTCCTGTTTATTTTTCTATGTTCTGTTTTGTAGCCTTAAGAAGTGTTTCAAACGTATCTGAATATACAAAATAAGAGTAAATGCTGTACATGGTATGATACCTCATTATATACAAAACTGTATGAATATATTGAAAATTCTAAAAATGTTTCTTAATCTCAAAATCTGAAAGGTGTCAAGGTCTCATCCACCATCATTGGATTGAATGTTATACACCCCTGATTTAGAAGACTCAAAGTCCTACCATAAATATATTAAACTACTGTGCTGAGTTCTTGTGTACTGTTCATATAATAACAATTTATATAAAGCCAATTTAGTTTTTTAACTAACTATATATCCTGACCATTTCTCATTTTGCCAATAAAAATTCATTTTTGACATCCCTGATGCTAATTCATAACACTCCAACAACAACATTTGAAGTATGTAAGTAGTCTCCTTTGGAGCAGTGAGTCTTGGTTTAGGTATTTCACGGCTAATTGAATGTATTTATTGTTTACTTACAATCTTATACACAGCATTGTTTGTTTCAAAGAATTTTTTATGAAAATTATAACATATACTTTAAAAGAAGACAAAAAGTTAAAATCAAAATGATTGCATTTAAAGAAAGACATCCTTCACTCAGATGACCAAATGATACATAAACTTTAGGTAACATACAGCTGTCTTTGGATCAAGTAAAATTACATCTTGAAGAACATTTGCCTGTACTCCAGTGTACATGGTAGAAAGTTCTGCGTTCAAGAGTGTTTCATGAGTAAAGAAACAAAACCTGGGAAGAAGCAAAAATAGAGTTCCACAGATGGAACAGTTCTAAGGATGTCCTTCTGCTTTATTTTCTAAACCTAGACCTGTGGTTTGAAATCTCCTGGTTTCCAGTATTTTTGATGAAATCATTTTTGAGAATTCATGTACTTATCAATGAGTTTGTTTTCTATTATAACTATTCCTCATGACTGGAAAATAATTGGTTCCAGTAAACAAAATAACTATCCTGTGTATCTAATTCTACATGAAAGATCTTTAGAACTAAGTAAATGTCACAGCAATTGAAGATTTTGGAAAAATTATTGTTTCTTTTTTTGACTGGCTACATCAAATTTAAAAAGTTACTAATGAAATTCCTACCTTTTTGCCCATATTCTTATTACTTTGGATGATACATATTTTATCTGGAAACTCTTTTTGACTAATATCTTTTGCTTAAGTCTTAATGTAATAATAGATCCTCTAAAAGCTGCAGATGGACTGTTTATATTTTGCAATTTGTATACCTTTTAAAAATTCAACATTTGAGACTAGGTGGATAGTTGAGAAATAAATTTAAACCTTGACTGATGTTCTATTCTCAAAATGGGTAAGGCGCTTATTAGTCTTATATTGATTGAAGCCAAGTGGATGATAGAGAATTTTTGTATAACAAATGCTGTTTTGGAACACACACAAAGATACATACTAAAAATAATTGTATTTGTCATCATTTTTTTTCCTCGTGATGATTTAGAAGGTCAAAAGTATTCCTTTTTATTTCATATAACAAAATACATTTCAGCTGAGGGCTAAAATAACATGGTCAATCTGAGGTCACCATTTTCTGTACAATCTTGTAACATCATAGCATATGTTTTGTTCAGTTTTATACATTGTGTAAGTGTATTGAATAAAGATTACTTTTCTATTTGGTGATTATTTTTTATTTGGTGATTACTAAGGATGAATTTTGGGGTGGCAGATCTAAATAAATTATTACGTAACATTTACAGCAGAAAACAAAACTCAGTAAATGAATTTTAAATCATAATATACTTTAATTTCAACTTAAGTTTTTCTTACAAAACAACTATTCTTAGATGGCAGACTAATTTTATTATTATTAGAAGAAACTAAACATATTTTAAATCAGGAAGCTGAATTCAATAAATATGTTTTGTTATATAAATATACTTTGATGGAAGGCATAGAACTTGACCTCAATTATTTATTGTGACTGGAAGTATAAAAAGTTGGCCTAATTTATAATATTTATTAATTATCCTTCATGACTGTGGATATTAATTTAGCTCTTAATGCAAATGACATGGAGCTTATTTAATATGTATTATATGAGAATTGGGTAGTTTTGATATATAATATGATTTTTTATTCATTCTTTTTAGTTGTACAGGACAATAGAATCTATTCTAATAAAATTGTACAAGTATGAATATAATTACTCTAATTAGGACCTCGTTCTTGTGAATGTACACAATGATGAATTCACTTAGATATTTATATAAATACATAGGAAAATTATGTTAAGATTCATTCTATTCTCTTTCCTATTCCTATCTCTCCCTCCCTTCTTTCCATTCCCCTTTGTCTAAACCAAAGTTCTATTCCACGCCCCCATGATTGTGTGTTAACACACACATATCAGAGAGAATATTTGGCCTTTGGTTTTTGAGGATTGGCTTATTTCACTTTGCATGGTAATTTCCAGTTCCATCCATTTACCAGTAAATGACATTTCATTCTTCTTTATTGGCTGAATAATATTTCATTGTGTGCATATAATATAGTTTCTTTATCCATTCATCTGTTGAAGGGCACATAGGTTGGTCCCACAGTTCAGCTATTGTGAATTGAGCTTCTATGAACATTGATGTGGCTGCGTCACTGTATTATGCTGATTTTAAGTCCTTTGGGTATATGCAGAGGAGCTTGGTCAAATGGTGGTTCCATTCCAAGTATTCTGAGGAATTTCCAGAATCTTTCCAGAGTGCTAGTACCACATGGCATTCCCACAAGCAATGTATGTGTGTACCTTTTTTCCCACATCTTTGCCAACATTTATTGTTGCTTATATTCTCAATAATTGCCATTCTGATTGGAGTGAGATGAAATCTCAGTGTAGTTTTAATTTACATTTCTCTAATTGCTAGAGATGTTGAACTTTTTTAATATATTTGTTGACCGAATGTATTTCTTCTACCATGAAGTATCTGTTTTAGTGTCTTTGATGATTTATTGATATGGTTATTTGGTTTTTGGTGTTAGTTTCCTTGTATATACTAGAAATTAATACCCTATATGAAATGTAGATGGCAAAGATTTTTTCCCATTCTATAGGGGCTCTATTTGTGCTCTCTATTATTTACTTTGCTGTGAGAAAATTTTTTAGTTTGATGCCATCCCATTTATTGATTTTTCATTTTATTTAGAAAATCACATACTTTTCTATGTAATCAGGGGACAGAAGGTAATCAAATCTATCATTTATTAATTATGTATTCATTCCTTTTACCCATTCTTGACCCAGTCTTCCCTGAATTTCTAAAAACAATATGGTCCCAGATGTCTAAAAACAAATGTTTGGCATATTTTAATTGACAAGCTACAGGTATGAATAATTGAATATACTAATCTACAGCACTATACCTGGCAAGAGGTATAAATAAACTCTGTAACACTCATTGGAAGAAGTAAATTTTATAATTCAGTAAAAATCTATTATAATACAACTCACTTTCAGAGTCTTTAACTGCTTCCTATTTGGTTCATATACTGCCCTTTTAGTCACTTAGGGACACCACACACTCAGCAACTTGGCAATAGAAATAGCTTCTTTTTCATCTTCCATTGCCTGGGGTCTCCATTTTCTTTGCCACTGCAGTCTCTGACAGGTTATAGATTCAGTCTGTCACACCCCTTTTCTGCTTCTCATTTCTCTCCTGTGTCAGACCAGTGCTTTGTCTTTCAGGGATGATAGTGGCAACAACTTAGAACAAGAATGGTGAAGAAATCTTCCATTATCCTTCCTCTGTGCCATTCTAAGTTTCTCCTAATAGCACCCCCCATGACTATTTTTTTCTTCTCATTGCTCGCCACTTCTGTTTCCTGAACACACATCAGTGTGGGCATGTCCACAAACACACACCCTCTTCCTTGAATGACATATCTGATTTACTTGAGTCTGAGTTTCTGATGAATTGTAAAGAAAACTCCATCTCCTGAGCTTTTTCATTGTTATATCCTTGTCTCCATTACGCTTTGCTTTCCTGCAGGATCTATATGCATTTATGTATTGGAGGATAAAATTAGGTAGTTTTTTTTTAAAAAAAAAAAAGCTGGGGGCTTGCAAGTATTTGTAGGAAAAGGTATTTCAGGGTATTTTATTGTGGTGGTTGTTGTTATGAGTAATAAAGCATTTTTAATTAAAGTATTTTTATTCCAAGAAAATCACAAAAGATTTTGTGTCTTTTGAAAGATAGGGAAACACATTGCAACCCATTTTATAGTGAAATATGATCAAGTAGGTGGTGACAATGCAAACTGAGACAAAAAGGACCTCAGGATAAACTGAGAGCTGAACTCATTTTTAAAAAAGAGAAAGAGTTCAGATGGAGTAGGGCTGTGAGGATATACATTAGTAGACTGTTTATTGTCCTATAGGTCTTTATAAACAAATGTATAGATCAATCTTCCTAACAGGCTGTGCCTCCTCTGCCCACTCCTAACCCCATCCTCATCCTGAGAAATTGTTGATCATACCCAAAAGAATTCTTAGCAGGGTCTTAGATCTAAGAATGTTCTATTCTACTTTGAAAGCAGGGTTTTGAGGTTTTAGAACCTGTGAGCCTAACTTGGAATTTCAGCCATCACATCCACCCCTACACACGTACACATTCTATTCTCTCTCTCTCTCTCTCTCTCTCTCTCTCTCTCTCTCTCTCTCTCTCTCTCTCTCTCATACACACACACATACACACACACACACACACACATACACACACACATGCACACACAATTTCTCTTTCTCTACACATCTCCAGAAGCATTGTTATGCATAGTAATGTAATTCCAAAATATTATAAATAATGTACATCAGGTGTCCAGTTATTAAAAGACATACATGAGGCCCATGGACATTATAGTATAATATTGTTTCTATGGGGAAAACCATCCTGTATTCTAAAATAAATATTTTTAAAATTATTTTAGAATTTATGTTTTCTATATAATTGACTTGGTTAAAAAGGCCTATGCCGTGATACTTCTCGGCATGAAATCATTTGGAGTGGATAATCTATTATAGTTGATCATCTCTTAGTTTCTAAGTTGCAGCAGATTAGCAAAAAATAAAAAGAAGTAGACTGATTTTTCTTTAGTTATCAAAACACAAAATAATGTGAATTATTTACAAATCTTATTCTATAAATTTCTATCAATTTTATTCATAATAATCACCTATTTAAAAACTCAATTTTTCATTTGGCTTAGGGATAATAACTTGCTAACCTAAAATTAAATGATCATAAAATGTTCATTGTTTAAGTACCACTTGTCCATTAACTATTAGATTTATATATGAAGGTACTTGGGGAACACTAGAACATGAGGAGTTGTTTTATGCTCTTTATTAACTTGAGTAAATTCTTAAATTTGATTTTCTAATAATAAAATTGTGATAGTTTTATTTCTGTATTTTTAAAAACTTACACTCAAAGTTTGGAATAATGTTAGATGTAATAAATCAGGGCTCATTCTAAGAGGAAAAAAATCTAATGTGATAAATTATCTAGATATTTTGGATAATTTTTTTTCACTTTAGTAATAAAAGTATAAAAAGATTATATACTAACCTTAGAGCTTTCAGATTTACTAACCTTCAATGATTTGAAACCTAGCCATAAACATCCTAATAAATTATTTTTCCCCTTTAAATTTAAAGTGGTGTGTTTCTGTTTTAAAAAGTGGACTGAACTCAGATTAAATTATTATGTCTCCTTTTGCCCATATATCTTTTTACTTTCATTATTCTGAGTTTATTGTGGTATCCTGCTTTTTGTAAAGGACATCTGATTTTATGAGTTAGGTGAATGAAAGACCTTAATAGAAAATACCCTATTCTTAGACTGACTTAGCCATCTGGGGACATTATTGAAAACTTAGACACACTGTAGTTTATTTCCAGCTCTGTGTCTATCCTGTATATTTTGTGATGGTAAAGTTTGGAGTAATACATGTACAGCCCTTAGCACAATGTCTGATGTAAACCAAGGAGTCATTTTCTCTTCTCCATGGGAGCCTAAAATCATAACTATAGGAAAATGTCTAACATTTACTTTGAGAACAGGGCTAACAATGAAAAATGAAACTCAATAATAATATCCCATCTGTACAATAGCAGGGGGAAGGAAATGATAAAAAGCTATTTTCAATAGAGCTGGAGAATATTATAAACCACTTACATTTATCTCTGTCATTTTCTCTGAAATAGCAATTATTCTCTCTAGTTTTGAGTCTCCTAATGATTGCAACTATTTAATATATTTTGTTGTCATTCTTATTATTGTATTTCTTACACAAAGTATGCAATGCTACTAAATTTGGGGGGAAATGCACACCAAGATATTAAAGTATAATTTTTAAAAGACCATCTGTACTCTCTAATGTCATGAGTAAAATACTGAGAGGATCAGAATTGTCATATAGCTTAATGTTTCCAGCTATGGAAAAATAATTACCCAAGGCATTCTCAATTACATAAGCCTTGTACATGTGCTCCTATTTAAAATGGGCAAAAAGGAATTATTTGTAGAACAATTTTATTGGTTTGCAATTTATAGAATGACCAGTCTAGATAAAATGTATCCGGTAAAGCAGTGTAGTACAGTAGTAGCTAGAAATGATATGGGTCTCTAGATTAAGAGAAACCAAAGACAATTTTCTACCTAAAAAGGGGTTGAAGCCTGTTCCAACAGACTAGATTAGATATGTCTGTCACCTATTTTGCGGCTGTAGATCGTAACAGAATCAATCAACTTTTCTGTGATTTATTTCTCCATTTTTGAGATAAGCCAAGCAGAAACTATTTTGGAAAAGAAACTTGGCAACAGAGCTCTACAGTGTTTCCTATTGTCTGTTCTTAGACTTCCAAACCATCCAATAAATTAACATAAGATACACTTGCAGATACTCATGAAAATATCTTAAGGGATGTGGATAGATCCTCCTTTCTCTTTTCTACTTCCTTTCAGACTGCTTTCTTTGGCTATTTTGTTACTCATTTAACAGAGATAAAGTCTGAAATCAATTTTCTATGGATGATATCAACTTCCTGAAAATTCAGGAAAAAAAGAAAAGATATCAAAGGGAGATTATCCATGGTTTCATTTTTTTATGGACTATTCCTAACTTGCTATAGCTAACTGTAAAAAAAAATGGTCATCTGTTCACCAAAAAAAAAAAAAAATCCTGAACTTTAAAATGCATTCAGTAAATACTGTTTATGAAAGTATCAAATTTAGATCTAGAGGAGATCTTATATGCTCCTACTCTCATTTTCTTGACTGAATATTAACTTTTTCCCCCAAATCATATGTTAAAGTCCCAAATCCCATCATAATTATATTGGAAGATGGCATCTTTGAGAGATAAGTATATTATGAGGTAAAGCTCTCATGAATGGGATTAGCACCTTAATAAGAAGAGATGAGAGAATTTGCTTATCTGCTAGCTATATGTGGATAATAACAAGAAGCTATCTGCAATCCAGGAAGAGTACTCCCACCAGATACCAGAACTGCTGATGTCCAGATCTTGGACTTCCAATCATCAGAAATATGAAACATACATATCTGTTATATAAGCCATCCAGTCTAAAGAATTCTGTTCTGTTAACAGCCTAAGAAGACTAAAGTACCTACCTTTTACAGATGAGAAAAATGAGTCCAGAAATTCTTGGTGAAAAATTAACAGTGAACAAGTGTTGGAGTGTTAACTAAAACTCAGTTTCTTTATTCAAAGTCTAGAATTTTTTGCTCTATAGCATTTGTAATTTATTTTACTCCACAAACATTTCAAGGCCTTGCATGATGAAAAGACACTGCTTTCGAGATTGAGGTAGATAAGTGGGAAAGATATAAAATGAATAGGAAATGATTTTTCCTATAAGAATAGAACAATTCTTTATGTCCAAGAAGCAGAAATGATGGATAATCTTTTCAGGATGTCACTTTTAAAATGAATGCACTTGTATCCATACCCTTTGGTTACTATACTTAAAAAGCCACCTCCTTCAAGATAAATTTTAATCGAGTGAGGGCAAGGAAAACTTGGCTTAAAGTCCCACCACATCTACAACATCCATATAGCCACTCAACAAGGGGAATCAGGGTACCCTTAACCAAAAGAAGGTTGTACAAAATAAGGCACAAACAAAAATCAAGCAGTGACATTAGCATCTTGTTGAGTGTAGATGAAAAACCTGAGGCCAAGAGAAGAAGCCATAAATAAGTGATTAGAGTATTAGAGTGGCTTGGTTTGGCTGAAGCACAGTATGAGTGGAAGTTACCAGACTTAGCCACACTCTGGTTTTTGGTCATCCCCATCTCCCTAACCCACCACCACCATCTGAAGGAGAGAAATCTCCTCAATTTATACTGATAACTTTGTAAGATGCATGTGCATTCCAGAAGCAGTTGATGCAAGGGAAGGAAAACTTTGAGCCTATGGCCATGCCCACAAGTGATGGATGGGTCCACACTGTCCAGCTACTAGCAATAAGACTGTTGGCACAAATATTATAGATTTTGGTGTTTCCCTCTCAAATTTAGGAAGGGTGTCTGGCATTAGTTACAGGACTATGGCTAGCATATTGCCTTAAGGGATATGCCAAGGAGATTCTATTAATTTCAACCAAGCATAAGCTTCTCCCCTTACTTTCTTAATCTGATCGTGGAAGTTATAGAGAGGATAAAGCAGTCAAGTGCTACTGGGGACACTCCTGAAAACTATGGGGTCTTAGAGATGCATAGCAGTTTCACATATTAATGTTGAGTTTTCTCCCCAAATACTCCATGGATCTTTCTTCCTGAAGAAAGATGCCAAATAAATTGTATGAGCTTCTGAACCAACTTTCTCCTAATGGTTCTTCTTAAGTTATACTTTGATGTCACATTCAAAAGCTTGATTGAAATTACATTCAGAGGCTGGGGCCATAGCTCAGTGGTAGAGTACTTGGTTCAATCCTCAGCACCACATAAAAATAAATTAAAAATAAAGATATTGTGTCCACCTACAATTTTTTTTAAAGAGAGAGAGAGAGAGGAGAGAGAGAGAGAATTTTTAATATTTATTTTTAAGTTCTCGGCGGACACAACATCTTTGTTTGTATGTGGTGCTGAGGATCGAACCCGGGCCGCACGCATGCCAGGCGAGCGCGCTACTGCTTGAGCCACATCCCCAGTCCCACCTACAATTTTTAAAAAATTAAAAGAAAGAAATTACATTGAGAAAGGGATTAACTGCTCTCTCCTAATAAGTTTGGTCTTCAGACTATAGAGTATTCCATTTGGGTACATGTTCTATGGAAACAGAATCATAAACTTCAAATCCTTCCCAGATCTCTTGTTCACAAAAAGTATCATTTAAGAAAGTGTGTACTCTACTAATCTACAGTTGTATTTTTTTCATAAATGAAATAAAAGCTTTTTCACATGGTTAAAAAATAATTCAATAGTTATTAAAATATAATAGTAAGAACCATTGACTACTTTGAGTAGAGGATTATAAGCAATCAAATTATACAATGAGGTAACTTGACATAGTGCTCTATTGGCAGAAAAATGGATGGATGGATACACTCCATAAACTATGAGATCCAATAATCACCAACAAATGATAGGACAGAAACTCTGCAAATACTAACAGTGGAACCAAGACTGTAAGTAGGACAAAAATAATTAGAGATAGTTTGTTAAGCAATTTAACACTATGTGGAATTCTGTGCTTTTTATCTTGCTAAAGCAAGTTAACTTATAAACCTATAATAATGTCATCAATGCAACCTAGGCTCAGTTTCTCAGCTCAGTCCTTGTCTAATGTTTGATGTTGAATTTCCCTAGATTGAAATTTCTATTCAAGGGTAATTATACTTTTATATGTGTGTATGTGTGCATGTAATATACATGTATATATATATTAGGATCTTATGTACTTTCTCAACTGTATTAGTTTTAAAAGAATACCCAACCATACATTTTTTAAATGAATATTTACTTTTTCTTATATAATGAGAAATCTTAAGTTATGCAGCTGATCATATTTAATTTTTAGCCAGTCAGTAAAGCCACTGAAGACCCACTCAGGGTATCTGCAACTGTACTCCAGTGTCACTGGCATGTTGGTTTTTTCCTTGTGCTTGTCCCACCATGGTCAGAACATCACTGCTACATCTCAAATATCACATCAGTTAAACAAACAAACAAACAAACAAAAAAAAAAACTAAGAAATCCCTTATATGTTGCCTCTCAATGGCCAGAACATAACTACTGGAGGGAGCTGCAAGGTCAGTAGGAAAGTGGGAAACTAGAGTGAAGGGCTGTTATAGACCACTGAGGACCATGTCCTGGGACTGAGCATGTCTACACCGGAAACTACATTAGTGTTTTGTGGTTTTTTTTTTAATAGAAAAGAATGGAGGCTAAACAATGGATAGGTAACTGTCAGAGTTTGCCATAAGAATATTAGATAAATGAAATCACCTTACTTAAAAGATGTTGTGATAAACTGTGAAGGAATCAGTATTTGGGAAAATCCTTTCAATTGCCTCTAGGGTTACATTCTAAATTGTAATACTTCACTTTAATTAATGAAGGAATTTTTATATTAATTCTTAGATGCTTTGGCAAGTCCTCCAATGGTGAAAAAAATAGAGCAGGTAACTTAAATTAATCAAGAGGCTTTTTGTGATTGTTTTCTTAGGTAAATAAAGTTTCAATAGGGCAAATGCAGGATATTTATAGTGGAAGAAATGGTTTGAACTGATAATATATTTTCAAAGGCAAGAATCTTCCTGGACCCTAAAAGGTGACTTATCCAGGTTACCTTAGGTGAGTGATTCTAGCTTACATTAATGGGTCAGACTGCATCTGTTGTTCTATAGTTGGCATTTTCTCTGACTGCCAGAAAGCATCTCATCACTTGGCATGTCCCACATATTAGATTGAGGGAAAAAGAAAAGCAAGAGGAGGTGCAGTTGCCGAAGGACCTGTAGGCTTAGAATCCAGCAGAAACAGTAGCTGAGAACAGTCCCAGGCACAATGATTGCTCAGTGGCTATAATGAATTAGCAAGGGTAAGCATGTTTTGCTGATCAGAAAGAAAAGAGGGGAGAAAAGAGTATTTCAGGATTTTTAATTTTTAACTAATTGACTGTGCTGCCAGCAAGCCCAAGACCCACAGAAACACAGGGCATGTGGAGATGTAAATAATAAGTAATTGTTGATGTTTTCTGATATTAGTTTCAAAAACTTTTATTTCTGACTGCTATGCTTCTCTGGCTGCTAAAATGATTCTGAATTTGAAAAAAATGTATGTAAGCATGCTGTATGTAATATTTATGTGCATCCAATAAACCATATATCTTCCTTTGATGTTATTTGTTTTCCTTTATCTGTTATATTGGGTGGAAAAAAATAGATTGAGAACATTTGCTCAAATATATAATAAAAATCAGTTGGAGAGTAAGAATATTAATAGTTGACTTAGTTAAAAATTCTCTTTTTTATGGCATCTTACTGTGACTATGCCTGCAGATGAGGAGGCAAATGAAATGATGGATTTTGAAAACTTCAGAAATGTTTTATCATATGGCTTACAAATATACTATTGTTTGTGTAAAAAGAGCTTGTGTTGAATTTGAACACATCTCTGTAATGTTATTTTACCTGATCATGGTGGTGTAAATAGATATATGATTCTAATTCTGAGATTCAAAAGGGCTTAAAGATAATATGATTTTTCAGCTATTACCGATATCCTATTTCATCTAAGTTTACTTTTTTATATTGGTTCAATTAACCTAATATGATTGGTTGAAAAGGTGAAATTCCAGGAATTCTTATTTTTTTATGGGTATTTTGGTTTATAATTCAATATTTCCAACATAGAAATAGGAAGTCTCTTAAGATAAATATTCATAATTTGACCTAGTTGTCCTTACACATACAATTAATCTTTGACAGGCCTACATTATTGGTTTTCTCACCAGTATTCCAGATTTTCATTAAATTAAAATGGCAGAAAGACTACAAATTATTTCAGTGGCTAAAGAAAATCTTCTTTTTCCTAGCTAAAAACCTCTTCACATGTATTATAAGAAAGCAAAATTACTTTGATTTATAGTTACAAAGGAAATAAACTCTAATCTTTGCATAGTAGATGTTTTAACTTTTGTATCAAACTAAACTCATAGATAATTTTAAACAACATTAATATCTTTTCAAATTTTGAAGACATTAATGTAAATAAAATAAAATAGCCCAAAAGGGCTAATATTCTTGCTTTCACATATATGAAGTACCTAGAGAAATCAAATTCATAGAGATACAAAGCAAAATGGTGGTTGCTAGGGGTTGGGCGAGAGGGATGGAAAGAAGTAAATAAAGGTTTGTTTTTTTTTTTATCCCTGCTATGATTATACACTATGATATTTTGATATCAGCTCAGGAGTAACATATGACTTTTACCATAATATAAGCTTCACTCTAAATAAAGACTAAATTAAAGAATACATGCAAAGCACTGAGCATAGATCTCACAACCAATTGTTTTCTCAGAAATGTTATTTGTTTGATTATGAAAGCAGTAAATGTTTCAGGAAGTATAAAGAACAGTATGAAGGAATTCATCTTTTAAATGGGTTCTCGAGTACATTTATAACATAATCAAATTAACTTCTTATCATTATTCAACTCCTTTACTAAAAACCTTTATTATTTCAGGAGGAATTGTTGATAAGGACCTTCGTCACTACCTCAACTTACGATTTCAGAAGGGTTCTGTTGACCACGAACTTCAGCAAATCATCCGTGACAACCTCTACCTCCGCACGGTGCCGTGTGAGTAGGATGGGTGATGTTATTTTCTTCCTGTGTTAGTAGAGAGATGTTCAGTCCTATATCCATTGTTTAAAAGGAAATTTAAGTCATACTGGGCATTGGAACAGAAAACCTATTTGAGACATAAAAATGTTAAATGCTTATAACTGTGGTTGTGTGGTTTATAATGAAGTTGTAGAAAAAGGAGACTTGCAATTTTCAAGCTACAACATCTATCTTAATGCTTCTCAAGTTAGTACTGAAAAATATTGATTCTAGTTCAGACTTTTGGTGATTCAGAATGAATCATGATTGAAATAGAACTCCACAACAGGAGACAGGAGAATGCAAACTCAATTTATTAGTTGAAACAGCTATTTTGTAAATAGAATCTAAACAGTAACTCCTAAATTCATCTCAGGTTTGCAGCAAGGGAATCTCATAAGTGAAAAGAAAAACACACATGGAAAAGCAAAGGTAGTATTCTGGAACTCTTAGAAGGTGATATTGGGTCAGATATTTTTTATGCAACATGGAGAAGTCCACGAATATCAATTCCTGTTTTACCTTAAATGACAGGAATAAGTGAGATGATAAAAATCACAAATAAACTTTAGTTTCAAGTCATTTGACAATCTTCTATTAACTTGAGGATAAATAAATGATTTTTCAACTCAGGTCCTAGCTGTTATATCAATATCAAAATTATTTTCTTCAAGGAAGATTTTTATGACCTCCCAAAGATTCACTCCAGAAATTCTGATCTTTGGGTGTTATGTGTATTCCTTTTATTTTAGCTCTGCCCTGGATATTAACAAACTCAAAGCTATGGACTTGGGAAACTTAATAAAGAAAGAAAAAACTTGGCTAGGGTAAATGAAACAAATAAGCAAAGCAAAAAAAAAATAGTTTAGACATCCAGGATTAAACCACCAGTACTATGTAAGTGATATAGATAGATGATTATATTGAAATACTGAACACACTGGAAGATGTGAAGATGGACAGGTAACCACCCAGCCATTTAACCAATACCCATTTTAGGAGGGGTGGATTCTCGCCATTGTTAGCACTACTGAATGTTCATCAAAATAAAACTGCCAGAGCCTGACTATTAAATATTTCTAAAAAAAGAATACTTGCTGACTGACATCTTGTTGGTCAAAATCATTTTGCTTTGTTAGTTAAGTGAATAGACTTTTGGACTCTTGGTTTATAACTCGAAGTTGAGAAAAGTGCATTCTTAAACTTTTGAGTTTGACATCGGAGTGATGGGAAGAAGAAGATGGATTAAAGTAAGTGACTGAACTATTTATAAGGTAACAGGTGGACGCATTTTCAAAGCTGTGATGTTGTCAGCGCAATGGTGTGAATTTATCTTTTGTGACATGAAAGAAAGGAGATCTGAAATACTAAACAAAGAATCCAGCCACTTGATTATGTTTAAAAGCTGAGGGAAATAGATAAGAGGCTGACATTCAGGAATACTTGTAGTCCTTGCTAAGGCGATGACATACATAAGAAAGTCTTAATTAAATATGAAGATAATGAGAGTAAATTCTGCATCAGTTAGTTAAGCTCTTAAATAAAGCATCTCTTTTTAGAGTACCAAAAAAAGACTAGGAAGACAAAATAAATATAAGGGTAAGATAACTAGATTTATGTGAGTAAACACAGTTTGAAGATGTGATTTTGGTACAAGGTCATAAATTCAATTAGAAATCCTTGAATAGTTTCTACAAAAGAGATAATTAGAAACACAATGAATCTGAATATTATGATAAAGAATTATTCTTGGATTTTGCAAGCACCACTCTTAATAGCCAATGAATGACACCATTCATTATCAGTGCTTTTAACTTGGCATAAAAGTGAAAAAAATAAAATAAAGATGATTCTGACTTATTTTATTAAAAATAGCTTTTATACTGATGAATCTGATGTGGAAAATCAACCATCTTTACTCATTATATCTTTTAATGAAGTAATCATATATTTTAAGAGATTATTCATTACAAACACATCAGTAAAGTGAGAAATCTTACCATGGCTTAGAAACCTACATGTGTATCCAACACATCAATTGGCATTGAGTATGAAATCACATTAGTTACACGTTCTCTTGGGTCAAAAAATTCTCAAGGGTTTTTATAAACCCAGTATAATAAAAGGAAAGTGTATGATTGAAGGGCATAGTATGTTCCTATATAAACATGCATTAATATGTATTCACTCACCTCTTCTTTAATCTAGCAATGACACCAGAAACAGATCTTTGATAACTACATTGAAACAAAATTATAGTCAACTTATAACTATGTGAAGGTAGATTTTTTTCATAATGCAATACTTAACTAAGTAATTCTGCTTTCTCCATGATACTATTCCACTACCAGCAACTATGACTAGAAGTAAAGGAGCCAAGTCTTAGAGCTAGACTTCTATTGGTCTGTGAGTAAGAGAAAGTTCTGGGGCTAGGGTTCCAGAGACACAATTGCTCTCATACACAAATATATGTTTGGCCAAATCCAGTTATGAGCAACCTGGCTCCTGTACTAAACCCTGTAGGAAACCTGTATCTGGCTGTTGGTTGGTTTCTGAGGTAAGCAGAGGAAGAAGGTGGCTAGTTCTGGTATCCACTGGGGTTTAACTGAAATAATTGAAAATCCTGTCAATCTGTTCACATAAGCAAGGACTGACTTTATGAAGCCTTTCATTTCGTTTCCCCATAATCTTATCTCAGAACATATTTCTTCAAAAAAATTTGGCTTTAAAGCATATATCTCTAGACAAGGAAGGAAAACTTGTTCACATAGACCGGGTTGTTGCAAATATATCAAGGATGAGATCCAACTACACACACACACACACACAAGCACACATGTACACACAGAGATTCTGATGAGATCACTTGTGATTCCTTCAGATCAGATCACAAAAAGAACCTTAGGAATGGACTCTTAATATTTTCTGTTTATATGATATTTATGTAAAACATATGCCAGTTAACCTGATTCATGTCTGCTGAAGACCCAAATTCATTCCTAAATATGTGATTTCTCAATTGCTAAATTGTACAACTAATAAAGGGAAAATAGAAATTTCTAGAGAAATTTGACATACTAAAAAGTGATAGCTAATTATAATGAAGACTGAAAACTAATCTTTCTACTATAAGATGTCAGGCTATATAATACTTTTATATTATTGAACTTCAGAAGAAATAATAAATGACAATAATACAAAACTGTTGTAGCCTAGGATATGATAACAACTGACCAGGCAATATGTATATAGATCAAGGACAAATACAAAGAGTTTAGTACAACACGTGGTATTTAATTACTCTAATAGTATACAAAAGGCAATTTCAGAAGCACCAACTTGGCAACCCTCAGAGGGTAGATAAAACTGTTTCATCATAGCATGTTAAGTGTACAAAGTTAAGACGGCATGCATTGTTCCTTGGGTAGTATAGATTCAAAAGTATCTGAAGGAAATTAGTGGAATTAATACTGAAAAATATTGGAATAATTTTCAAGTGTTTAAAGAGTAAAATGAAGTTCTTTAATTTTAACAGTCTACTGAGTATAATGATGATACATATTAACTCTTTGTCAGCCACAATTAAACAGACCATGTTTCTGAAATAAGAAAAAAAATCACTGCAATTTATTGATAAAGCCCTAGTTCTTTGTATCTTTGATATTTATTAGAGAAACAAGTTAATATTGGAGGCAGGTATGAGCATAGATATAAATTTTAGATACATCTCCCAGTATGCCAGATGACATGGGGAAGAACTTCAAACAACCAATTTTAAAAGTTTCAAAATGAAATGGAAGGTAGTTAAAATTAAACTTCTCTCCCAAGACCATACTTTATCATTTGGTGAGATGGTTTTATTGGGAAATATTTTAAATTTATTTGAAGTTAAAAGAAATACCAGTGTATACCATGTAAAAGGCAAGAATCAATAAAACTCAAGTCTAAAACTATTCCATAAAGAGTGAATAAAATGAAAAACATAGATTTAAGAGATGAAAGAAATTACTTTTGCAGAAGATCTGATTGAGGTATAACTCACAACGATGTTTCTACATATTAAAGTACTTTTAGTAAAACTAAGCCATATTAAAAAGAAATATTGTCAATGATAAAATTGTAAGATTTCTAATATATTTATTTAATTTTCTGATACTTATAAGAAATGGTCTCCTGTTAGGAACAATTACCAACAAACCAAAAGATAAAGATGTACATGGGGGAAACATCCCCTTTTGCTAGTTAAATTATTCTATATAAGACAATGGTCAAAAAGAATGAGTGGTCACATATGTGACTGGTCACATATCTGTTAAAGAAGATTAAATTGGGTCAGAGGTCTGTAGCACACTCCATGGGGGAAATAACCTTAAGTTTTTTGAAAAAAATCAGTTCTTAAAAGGCTTGGTAAAATTGAGACTATTCAGCAAGGTAACATGTTTTGAGGGGAATAAATAAATCTAATTGCTCTTAGTTTGGGTTGTAAAGTACATTTCTAACCATGGAGGAAGAAGGGAGGGTGACATTCATCTGTGGATTAGATTGCCGACATGAACCCATCTTTTTCCAGTAGAAGAATTTACTTGAGTTAGAAATGATTACAAATACGATTCTGGGGTTGGGTTGTATCTCACTGGTAGCGCGATTGTCTAACATGTGTGAGGCACCAGGTTTTATTCTCAGCACCATATACAAGTAAATAAAATAAAGGTCCATCAACACCTAAATTTTTTTTAAAAAAATATCTGATTCTGTTTTCAGAATACTTTTACAACATAGGTC
Organism: Ictidomys tridecemlineatus; assembly: GCF_052094955.1. Lineage (NCBI taxonomy): Eukaryota > Metazoa > Chordata > Mammalia > Rodentia > Sciuridae > Ictidomys > Ictidomys tridecemlineatus. The sequence continues at coordinate 190,132 of NW_027522759.1, forward strand.
TGTATGCTGAGACGGACTCAGGTTGGACTATATTGAACATGTAGGCATAGAAGTAGAAGCTTCCAATCCAACCAAATTTTAAATCAATGTATTAAAACAACTGTAAATTATACATCTGTTTCAACATTATTCTTGTTGCCTCAAATAAGAATCATCAATTTAAAAACTCGTTTGTGAAATTGCTTTTAGGATTTGAACCATATTCTATTGCAATTATTTCAGAATCAAGTTGCCAGATTTTTGTTCTTGGAAAATGAATTTGATTTTTTAAAAGTATACTAATTATATTTGGTGTTAAGTGTTGAGAATGAGAGTTATTAGACAATAAATATGGTCATTAGCTTTATGGGCCAATGTAGAAGGAAATCTATAAACAGATGAAATTAAATTTCTTGAGAGATTTATAAACTGCCCTTGAAGACTCAACCAAAGGAAAAACTTAAAATGCTTTTGAGCAGTAGCAAATACTTGAAAGTATTTTACTCATTTATTTATTCAGATGTATGTCGGCCTTGCATATTTATTAAACATGTGTTGTTACTTTACAGGAATCTGTAATAGGCTTACTCTCTCCTTCTCTTTGAGAATATTAAGATCTGGTACCATGTTGGTTAGACAAAAGTACTATATATTTTTTTTTTCCTCTCTTCCTTAAACAAAATGAATGTGTCTTTCTTACTCAGATGGTAATGTCCATTAGTTTGGTTGATAAAGTACAGGAGAGAATTGGCTTCAAAAAATTGTTTAACATGAAAAGTCAAGGAACAAGACTGTTAGCAGTGATTAGAAGTGATTGCATTGATTTATCCATGGGACACTACAGAGCGCTTGTATTAGAATAAAAGAATATACCTGCCACAAAATAAGAACAGTAAATATGAATAGTGAAAATCTTACTAATCATCCCAACCACATAAAATTTCCTTTTTGCCCGGATTAATTGGTTCCTTAAGTTGTGACCCAATTTTTCCTTTGGTTTTACCCTGTTTGTGTTTCTTTCTTTCTTTCTCTCTCCCTCTCCTCTGCAACCCCCACACCTCTCTCTTTCTCTCTTTATTCTTCACAAGTGGAAGACTTTCCACAGTTGGGCCATACATGGAGTTGGCTGTTAGAATGTACAACTTTGGACTTCATGGTTCCCAGCTGCTGCCCAAAGAATAAGTGGTGCCTGTGGCCATTTTTTTTTTCATTTCTAGAAAAGCCAGTCATCACTTTGAATAGAAAATAAGCCACCTTTCTGGAGGCACACGATCTACTCCCTACAAGTTTCAAAGTCACAGTCCTGTGTGCTCAAATGTAAGCTATCAATACTCTCATTTTAACCCCTGCACTTTTTGAACATAAAGAATTAGGACTCATTCAGGTTCAGACCTACCCAAGTTTCCAGAGTCAACTGATTACCACCTACGCTTCGGAAGAAGCTGAAGAACAATAGTAGGCAGATGGCAATGGATATTAGGGTTAACATGGGATTTTAAGACCTTAGGTTTGTAGTAGCACAGTTAACTTCTAATTCACAGGCACCTAGACAAAACAGCAATAAAAAAAAGGAATGCTGATTCAAGTTACTGCTATTCCAATATTGGTACATTAGTCAGAGCCACTCACACATTATAGTTTGGCATTGTTGTGTCATAGAAAAGAGCATTAATCCTTAGCTTTATTTACTTCACAACACGGAACTATGGAATGAGCACTTATCTCAGAATTAGGAGTCATTAGTGCTGAACCAGGATCTGCCACTAACTATAGAAACTTGGCCAAGGCCTTAACCTCTGGGTCTTAGGAAAGAGAGGGATGAAATTAACTCTGGTGATTCTTTCTGTTCTAAAATTCTGTGATTTTCTGATTCTAATGGCTTGCCTTTTTTTCATTTTATCATATTTCAAATTAGTTCTTCCAATACGCTTAAATTATTCTGAGTATGGAATGCCCTTGATATCAAGCAGGTGTAAACAACTTATGGAAGCTGAAGATATATCAAATATTGCAGACACTTCAGGGAAAAATAAAGAGCTGGGTTTAAATTAAGTGCAGTTCTGGATAAAACCAGCCATGCGTGTACTTTCAGATTTTTCTATGAATGTCAAGTTAAAGATGCCATCATAACTCTGATGTTCCTTGAAATCTGCCTTCACTATTCATGAAATTCTGAAATATGGTCCAGTTTAGTAAGTGGATAAGAAAATAAACATAATGGGAAATACAAAGCTTTTAAAATTGCTCTCCTTCTTTGGAATATGTAATGAGTTGAGATGTGACATAAAGACTTCTGAAGCATGAGGTATATTGTTATGAAAATGTGATTGTAATCCTTATGAAAAGATGTTTAACATGAAATACAGTGCCTTCTAATGTTGAACTTTAATAAATGTCATTTATGTGAGTGAATGACCCTGGTTAGAAGCCCAAATAGTTCTAGTTAGTGGGAGGCTAGATCAATGCTTACTGCAGTCAAGGACTTTACAGCACAAATGAAAACTTTAGAAGAGTCCAAAGGTTTTCTCAAACAAGGCAATTAAAAGTTAAAATTGATATAGGATTGACAGTCAATTCAATTTAAAAATACACATGGATCCTGCCTTTCTTAAGCAAATCAGAAGTGTAGAATTGGATGGATTCCCAGTTAGTTTCCAGTTTCTATTCCAAGCTGTTGCCTTTCCTTGTTAAAGGCTAACTTGCAGCAAAGTTGCTATTCATGCTAACAAAGCCAGTAAATATCTGCACAAGCTCCATTGGAATGAGGATAGAGTTTCCTTTGCTGCTCAACACCACCCAGTCCTACACATCGGTAATAATTTTATAACTTGTCCTCCAAAGACAAGACTGCAGTGGGGAGCTAATGTCAATCTATATATGTCTGTCCTCTCTGGTAGGAATTATGATTTGTCTTCTTATATTTTCAGTTAGTTGATACTGATAAAAAACTACAGATCATTCAGGGACTTGCATATTTGAAGTCTGAGACTTCATGTCCTGAATACAATTCGAGCCTATTATTTTTATGTTGAAATGAACCTTTTGGTTGTCCATTAGTCAATCAAGTTCCAAATTGTCTTTTCTTTAGCATGCCATTGTCACAAATATTGAATAAAAAATATCTAAGGGGAGAAAAAGAAAAAATTTAATTGATAAGTGTATTATTCCAATAATTAGTATTGTTAACTTGATATAGAAAAATATAATAAATAGTTAAAGGAGTCTCAATTATCTAAAAGGAATTTTTTGCCAGGCCTGATGGCACACACCTATCATGTCAGCTACTCTGGAGACTGAGTTAGGAGGGTCACAAGTTCAAAACCAGCCTCAGCAATCTTGGAAATTTAGTGAGACCCACAAAATAAAAAATAAAAAGGGCTCAGAGTGTAATTCAATGGTAATTTGCCCCAAGATTCAATCTCAGGTTCAATACTCAGGGGAAGGGGAAAATATACAAATAAATAAATGTTTTTTTAATTTTTTTATTTTCTGAGCCTTGCTTGTAAAAACTTTCTGATCTTAGCTCTACTAGACTTTCTATATGTGTTTCATATTCTGAGTTCTTATGTAAATATAAGATTACAAATATATAAAATTTAAGAGCAAGTATTTATAGACATTTTCAGTTCTTTTAAAAATATTTTTATTATAGATGGACACAATATCTTTATTTTATTTACTTATTTTTATGTGGCGCTGAAGGTCAAACCCAGTGCCTCACATATCTGAGGTAAGCACTCTACCACTGAGCTACAATCCTAGCCCAAGTTTCAGTTCTTTAACTTGACATTTCATGCAAGCATTCTTTTATAAATCCTTGTGGCGGTCAAGGGGGTAGGTTGAGAAGAAGGAAATGAATGAACATTTACCAAATATCTATGTGCAAGTATTATTATGTCATTGCATTTTGCAGTTCTTTGAGAAATGGGTTTGGTTTCCATTTTTCAGATCAGCATACTTAAGCTTGGAGAGGTTATGGACCCTTTCCAAACCACACAGTCAGTAAATAGATGTGAAGTAACTCTGATGCCAAGACATTATTGGGTGTATCATCTTTCCTCCTTATTGTCTGATGCCAAGACATTGTTGGGTGTATCATGTTTCCTCCTTAGTCCTTAGAGTTCTGATTTCTCTGACAATACTGAACAAATTTTGGGAGACTACAAAACACGAAAGACTGCTTGAATGTGTATCGTCATTGATTAACTAATGTTTCCATCAAAGCAGAGAAAAAAAATCATGAAAGTGGTAGTGAGGTATACATGACCTCTACATTGCACACATCTCCACAACTGCTGTCCAGGACCCCAGTGATATCATTACCCTACAGACTCCAAAGTGACTAAAGTCATGGGTGACATTATTCGATAGTGGCAAACATCTTCCCATTTTAATCTATAGGTTACCAAAGCAGAGGCAACAAGACTGTTTACTCTAGAGTTAATAACATTATACCAAGAAAAACAAAACCACTTCTGCTTAAGAAGAGTACCATTCTCTCCTCTCAGCATGGCTGACTCTCCACAGGCTCAGTGTTACTTATGGCTCAGTATAATGATAGCTTCTAAGATTTCCAGAACTCCCATCCACACTCTTTCAACACAATTCTGTGATGGCACAGGTTTGCATAACTTGCTTGATGCCTTCACCACACAGACACCAAATTGAAATGCAAACATCCACCCTTCCATCTTACTGATCCTCCCTGGCTTCCGGTTACATCCTCTAATTCTGGTTCAAAGTATCCAGGCTAATACAATAACACCTAGTGATCAGTGAGCAATGTAAACCATTAAGGATCCAGTGTGTATGTAGTCATGCTTCACTATGCCAAGCTTCGGTGCTCTTGTTTTAACTAATTTTTTATTTGCTCTAATCAACTATCCATGACAGCAGAATGTTCTTCAATTCTGCTGTCATGTATAGTTGATTAGATAAATGGAACATAATTTTTCACTTCTCTGATTGTACATGAAGTAGGGTCACACCATTAGTGCAATCATACCTGTACCTAGGGTATTGATGTCTGTCTCATTCCTACCTCATCTTTCCTACCCCCTTTCTCCCTTGGTTCTCTTTTTATTGCCTTCCATGGTCAAGAAATAGTTTGTCTATTTCATATTGCAAAAAACCATACAAATAATGAGTCATTTGGTCTTCAGTTGAGGAAGTAAAACCAGGCAAGTTATTTTAAGGAGGAAGAAGTTTAGGGAATCCATTGTTTAGAAAACTGCTGGAAAAGCTGCAGAATGAGGGTGCCAATTAAATCCTCAGGAATAATACTCAAAACAATATAGTACTGCTTGGAGAGTTTACAAACCTTACCAGAAAGATTGCTTCCCCTGAGGCCTGCAGCTAAGAACTAGATTTCAGGAACCAGAATTGAGAAATTACCACCAAAGGCTGCAATTGCCACAACTGCTACTTGACACCTGAGAAGTTAAAGAAGCAACACTGGGACTGTCCTACAGAAAACACCACACCTGTAAAGTCTTTTGCCATGAAAGCAGATATCACCTCTAAACATGTTTCTTTTTAGTGATTACCTCATAGACATAGAGTAGCATTAGAGAACCTTAAGGTTATTATCTATTCAAAGACAAATGTTTTAAGTTCTATGTTTTTGGTTAATCTATAGTCAAATACTAACTATAAATAATTGTTATCAGATATTAGTAAAAAGATTTACAGAGTATTTGTTAAGATTTTTGCTTTATTATTTATGTCCAGGCTCCTAATGATTAATTTATATTATGCTAACTGATTATAAGCTACCAAGGAAACGTATTTATTCTTCAGAAAACAGGGACACTTGTGCATTATCAGTGTATTCTGGAATTGTTCTACTCTACTTATAGAATGAGACATTTTAAATGTGTGTAAGAGTCTTTGTTCATTTTATTCACAACTTTATTATTAAAAAGTATGAATGTGACACCAACAAAATTTAGTTCATAATTATATTTCTCACATGAAAAAGCAATTGACAAAAATGCTTTCAGAACATAATTTAAATTTGGAGCAAGAAAAGGAATCTTAATTAAAAGTGAGGAGTTGAATATATTATTTGAAGCACTACAGAAAATCAATTATGGTTTGAAAGAAGCAAGATGCTTTCAGCACTGAGTGGCACAATATCTGTGATCAGAGTTCAACACTGGCAGCTTTTTAAGGCCCCATCATCATTTCCATGCCTCAGAGTTCATTAAAGAATCAATGCTATGAGTCTTCTGGCAGATTGAAATGCATTAAAAATACACATACAATTTGGAAAATTTGTATTTAAGCCAATATATTGACTTAACATCATCTTGGAAAAAAGGCATCAGGTTCTCTGGTACAAACATAAAAGTATAATTTTAGTTATGCCATAACTTGAGTTTTATCCTCTTTATGAATATGGCTATATTCATAAAAACTTATCTTCCAGATTCATTGGTTATGAAAAATGTCGTTGTTAATTTAAAGTGTCATTAATGCACTTAATAACCTGTTAAATTTAAAGAGATTAAAAATTTATAAACTTTCATATATTGGGACTTATTCTAATTCAGTCCTGCTAACATTGAGAGGTACTGTGTACATATGACTGGGTGGGTGCTATGGAATGATTATCACACAGGTCCTGTTCTCTGGGGATTATCCTTATCACAAGTTCAACTGTAGGTAAGGAACATATTATATTTTCATTTTATGGATGATTAAATGGAATATATACAGCAAACTAAGGTAAAATAACTACCCTATATTGTAGTTAAGGGTAATAGCCAGCCTCAAAGCTTTGGGGGACGATTAATTATTAAGACAATCTGAGTTAATTTATCTTTGCTTAACAATAATGACTAGACTTTGGACTCCATGAAGATGTAGACCAATAAAGACAGAATGGTTAAACTTTTAATTGAGCAATATGATTCCAGTTTTGGAAACTACTCAGCTCTGCTCTTATATATTCATGCTCCATATTTCTTATTATTTGGAGAAGAATAAAAAGGAAAGAAATAAAATATCAAAGCAGATCCCCAAAGACTAAAGGTTTTCTTGGATTATCCTGTAATGGTAAATTTGTTGCAATTTTCTAGTTAGAGGAACACATTTTTTTTTTACTCTAAAACAAATTTGAGCCCCCAGAATCTTTGAAGAAAACTCTTATACTGGGAACAATAGATTCAGAACTTCTTAGAAGAAATCTGGAAGTTAATGGTACCTAAAGTAATTAGGAAATATTATGTTGGATTATTACCTTTGTGCAAAGACACCTAGAGCCATATCAAGAACATAGCATATACAAGCACTTTGTAGGTGATATTATATACACCTTACAGATTAGAGACTGAAGCTTAATTCAAGTTCACATATAGGTGGTAAATATTAGAACATAGACATTTTAATCCAGATTGGGTCAACCTACAAATACAAGTTTTTATTTTTATTTATTTATCACATGTCATTTTATCTTTCTATCTATTCCTCTTTATTGTATCCATCACAAAATATATGTTTAACATCCTTAATGTGTTTTTATTTTTCAAAATAATAAGAATGGTAAAAGTCATATTACCTGAGCCACAGCAGCCATGCTGACAGCCTCAGGTAAAAGGCCAGCCTTTTAAGTCAACTTTGGAAATCAAGTGGTATGGAAAAGATGGTAGGAGCTAGAAGGACATGCCAGTTGAGACCTGTTAAATTGATCCTTGCTGCTGATAGTAAGAGCATGAGAAAAATGGGAGTGGAGTGTCTATGTTCCAAGGATTGGATGGTAAGTAAGTCAAGAAAACTGGAGAAGGTAAAGAATATAAAGAATCTTGAACCTGGTTAGAAGAGTTTGAACTTAATTCTTTTTTTACATTTGGTTGCATATTATTGCCCTTTTAGAATGAGACTGGTCATACAATATCACAGAGCAAGGTGCTTGGATTTAAAATCAGATGTACCATTTTCTGATGAGGTAGACGATTTAGCCTCTCTGTGACTCAGTTTCATCATTTATCAAATGGGAATGAGATAGTACCTACCTCACAGGATGAGGATTTAAAGATTTAAGACCCACAAAAAAAGTGCCTCATAGAAAATAAATATTCGATAAATCTGGCTATTTTCATAAAAGTCCTTATATGGGATGGTAAGGAAACAATTCTGTATGAAAGGAATAAATATATAATAGCCGTTGGTGCCAGTATTTACAAATTCAATGAGTTAAGTCCACATACTTGGACAGGGGCCAGCCACATTGCCTTATTGCTGGTTAATCTTCTGCACTTTGTGTGTCAACTATGGTAGGTAGAGGCAAGTTTAGGATTCAGAATCACTCCTGGACAAATGAAAGTACATTATAAACGTATTGTCATGAAACCATCTCTGGAGTATGGCTTCTCAAACTTTTGAGATAGATAATTCTTTGTTGTAGGGCTGCCCTGCGTATTGTAGGACATTTATGTTGTGGGATATCCCTACCTTATACCCTTGGATTCTTATTACTCTCTGATTTGTGACAACAACAACAACAGAAAAATGTTTTCAGATATTTCCAAATGTCCCTTGAAAGAAAGAAAATCTCCAGCTGAAAACCAACGCAGTAGAGAAGTGTGTCAAAGAAACAATTTTAAGAAGGAAGGTTAAGTAGTTAAAGCTTGGGCAGGAAATGTCAAGCACTGAAAAAACAAAAAACCTTAACAATGGAACTCTAACCACCCAGTTACAGCGATGGGAGTGCCCTAGAAAGAGCATGCTCACAGTGAGAGCATGAGAAAAATGGGAGCGGGGTGTCTATGTTCCAGGGATTGGATGGTAAGTAAGTCAAGAAAACTGGAGAAGGCAAAGAATATAGAGGATCTTGAACCTAGTAGTTAAAGTCTTGGGACATCAATGAAGCCGTTGGTGTCCCATGATCAACACCAGCTCCATAGTGAAAGTATCCTGCCTCACTGGAGTCCATTAAACTTGGTTCCTGTAGCTTCTCAGGTTCTAACTGTACTCCACCACAACTTCAACTCCATAAGGTGTATTTTCTCATGGACTTCTGCCTGATTATATATACTTCTTGTATATTTATTAGGGAGACTTGGGGTATTCTAGTAAGAATAATTTTTTCAAAATACAAATTTGGGTTAATATAGATTTTTTTTTTTTGGTATTCATGTGTGTCATCAATTTTTTGTCTCTTCAGGCACTGACAGAAATTCTCCTCCAGGCTTGTAAAGTTAGGGAATAGATTTTAGAATCTGTGAATCAACTGAGAAGCTTTCATCTGTAATTCTACCCAGTTTGGACATTTTTAAGTATTGGGTGGATACTTATTCAGTGGATGGACAGATTGAAGATATATGTGTGAAATGTATTGTGGGGGGGCAGGTGAGAGGGGGATGTGTCTATGTGTGTGAGAGAGAGAGAAAAAAATGATAGAATGATGTCTATCTAATTGAGTATAGTAATGTATAGTAGAGTTCCAGTGGAGGCAGGATGTCAGCAGCAAGTGAGATATTGTGTGGTTGCTATATGGATTGGTACAACTTGCAGTAAGGATAGCATGTAGGCTGGAAATTGCAGCATACAACAAGGCCTCATGTGAGGCCTTATGTGAGGCCTCTGTCAATTATGGTCCTGCCTCCTGCCTCCACCTCACTGTGCATGTACTTGAAAGAAGAAGGAGAGATTTGGGGTGGAAGCAAAATATCTATACATAGGTACAGACTCTAGAACAGGTAAGAGGAGCACATGAAGCTGAGAATACATGGAAGGGTAAAGAATATATTCATAATTAATTCTTCTAATTATTATCCTCAGAATGAGGCACTGAGAACAATCTTAAAAGCTTAGTCTGTAACATTTTTTTTAAACCATGCTGCTATGGTTTTCCTTTCCTGCTAGCCCTATTGGGCCATCATATCTTACTTCTACTCTGCAGAATAAAATGTTCCATGAACTTCATTCAGCATCAGCCAAATAAGTCAGATCTCTTCCCCTGAGAATCCTGCATTTGTCCTACAAGTGTATGAAACATCACAGATAATTACAATCTAAAATATTTTTCTAACGAAAAGTATGACAGGTGGTTAATCCTTGACTAGCATAATACAGTTCATCTAACAGCCAATTCTTTGGGGTAAAGGTAGTTTTTATTTACAGGAGAAATGAGATTAGCAGCAGGACAGCTACTATTAAACAATGTAATTAGTGCTGATGTAATTAATCTGGACATTTAGTCAATGAAAATGTCCTGGGCTGCTTTCTCCATTGGAACAGTCTCCATTCAGATGTCCATGCATACTTATTAAGGATATGGCTGCAAATGAAAATACACATACATTGCTGCGGATTATAGAACTTTACTTTTTCTTTTATTTATTTCAAATTTTAAAGTAGGTTGTTAATCCACCTTGATCTGGATTTTTGTCATAATCTATCTACTTTGACGTTTTGTCTTGTTTTTCCTTCTAGCTCTCATATATTCTGTCCTCTATCGCAGTTTTAAGTACATACCCTGAGGCAGGCTTGAAACAGCCATCCTAAGTAAAAATCCTACCTTCACTGAAGGGTTATTACAAAATGGTCACTTCATTACAGCTATGGAAAAAAAGAAGTCCTTGGTGAATAAAGTGTGCATTCAGCAACCACCATGCAATATATCACCAAGTTGTAAAATTTTGTCCAAGTTTATTGACCTTCCTTTTCAACCCTTAGAGCTAAGCTTACAGAAAATCAATTAACCATTTGAAAAATGCAAAATAACACAAGACTTTAATTAATGGGTTTAATTGGAAGATTAAGAGACAGAGTGAACATGTTTCCAGATATTCTCTGCTTTGGTTCAAAATGAAGCCTCCATCTTGTATTAACTGCCTTTTCCAAGGCTTTTGTAAGATATAGCACACATATATTTCACTTTTTGCTAATAATTAAAATTTATCCCACCAGACAGAAAAGCTATCCAGATTTAATTAAATATATATTTTTTGCTGTAAGGATATATTTTTTTGTTTGTTTGGCTTGGACTTAGTTTCTTGGAAATAATCAAATATTAACAATAGCAAAACTCAGAGTAGAGTTCACAAACATCATGTTTTCCTATATTTTTTGCACCTTTCCTTGTAGTTGGGCTAGCACCATATGACAAGTTCTGGACAATGGATGTGGCAAAGGCCGATATGATTTGGTGCTATGATTTGTATGTGATCTGTTTCCCCTCTATCGGTCCTCCTGTGCTAGAAGCTTGGTTCTAGTTCAGAATGTTGAGCTGGTAGTACCTTTAAGAGGTGGAGCCTAGTATATGGTAATTAGGTAATGGGGGTTCCATCCTCATGAATGAATTAATGCTCTCTTACCCATCTTCCTGGAGTGGATCAGATCTACTGTCACTAGATTATTTCTCTTAAGATCTGTTTAAAATTTAATCACCCAATGCACTTGGCCCTTCTACATGTGGTCATTTTCCTTTCCACTCTATGCCATGTCATGACAAAAGGGGCCCCCACTAGAGCTTGCACCATGTTGTTTGTACCTTGCAGATACCAGAATCGTAAGTCAAATCAACTTCTTTTATTTGTAAAATGCCCAGCCTTAGGTATTTTGTTATGGCAACAAAAAATGGATTTAGATAGTTGATTACTTTCCTCCATTTTTCTTCCCTCCTGCAGTGAACATAATGGCCACATATTCCAGTTGATGTACTCACCACAAAAAAGGGGGTCTACCCTGGTCCATGTTGAACTTAACTAGATCAGACTAAAACTTTGCTATGTTGAGCAAAACATTAATATTTGGAAATTCATTTATTATATCATCCCCTTATAATAGCATTATTCTGACCAATGCAAACTAAGAGTCCTTCATATGAAAGTGAATCCTTGAACAAAATGTATTCACTTCTTTATTTAGTTTTGAAAATAAGATATGCAATTATCAATCTTTATTTTCCTTTGCTATCTGTGTGTATGTCAATGTAAACAGATTGACTCCACACAAAGAAAATGTTAATGCATTGTTTTTCAGTGCAAAACACATAATTCTAACTTGGCATGCTAGTAATTTATTTTATTTAAAATAATGAAGAAATAAAACTTTTTAATAAAATTCATGTTATTTAATTTTCTACAATAGAAGAGATTTTCAAACATGATTAATGGGAAAATAGAGTAGGAAATAAATATTCTATAGTTTCCTGTGAATTTTTTTATCTTGTTTGCACCTTGAACTGTATGACTTTCATCACTTAGATAAACCTATGACTTGAAATGTTGGCTCATTATGGATGACACAAAAGTGTCACATTGTCCTTTATTTTGTAGTTGATAATAAATCTTGAAAGTAAGATAATCATTTCAATTAGGTTCCAAGCAGAGACTAGAAAGCATAGTTATCAACATGTACAGAACATAATCAGATTAAGTTGTCATATTTTGGTTACATTAATGTTGTTAAATTGACATAATAGTCATTATAAGCGGATGCTCTTTCCTGAAATCAGTTATTGCCTAAAAGATTTTAGCAATTACAGTTGTATTCATTAGCCCACCTGTATCTATACTTTTTTCCAACTCATTAATATTATTCTCACTTTCCATTGCCTAAAGTCATGAAGCCAAGTAAAGTTATAAAATAAAATTTCACCTTCTTGCCTTGTTAGAAGAAGTGCCACATTATTCATCCACCACACAAATTGTGTTGACCTTCCTCATGAAAATTAATGCCCTCCAAGTTTCTACTTTGAGAGGATTCTTTGTGTTTAATAGTGATTGCTCTCAACTTGGAGTTGGGGGGGAGTGTTCCCTTAGTCTTATGCTTTGGCACATACTCATCCATAATACTCACCCTGAAGTATTGACTCTGCTATAGATCATTTCTCCTTTCATAGCTCCTTGGTGCTCAAAGATGTGTATATCTCTGATTATTCTTTTGTCACCTAAGGAGAAAATGGTGTAGTGAGGTATCAACTGATAGGAAAACAAAAAAAGTTAAAGGGGGGGGGGCAGAAAAAAAAACACTTTGATATTGTGATAGCCAGTTTAATGTTAGAAGACAGTGTAAATATTTGTATGTCCTGGGATTGAAGGCTGATTTTATAACTTGAGCAAAATCATTTCAACTTCAGTGACCTTAGTTTGCTCATCTTTACTACAATAAGCTTATAGTGTGCTCATCTTTACTACAAGCTCCAGGGTGCTGGATTGGAAAAGGATAATTATTTGGAATGGGAAGAGGTAGAGCAAATAGAATGATGGGTTTTATGTTGAAAAAATAGATCAACTTTCCATGGATGATGTTTCAAACAGAACAAACCTTAGTTCTAAGGGACTCTTTTTTGTTGTTTTGTTCTGTATACTAGTCATTTATGCATATACTTATAGAGAAATTGATTTTAAATAGATAGATAATATATAGTTAGAGTGAAAGAATAAAAAATAAAGACAGTTTAGATTTTTTTACTTCATTATTCTTATGTTCAAAATAAGGATACTAATTTTATTTACCATCTTCCTAGCAGTGTTCAGACTAATTAGTACTCATGCAAAAGGAATTTGAAAAGGAAAAATATCATTTAACTGCTGAAGAGTACTTTTTCTGCTTTGGTTTTAAAATGCCTCACTCTTCATTATTTTTTGTAAATTTCCTGTGATGTATGTCACAGAATTTATAAACACTGTGAAATAACTGATGGTATGTGACAAATAACAATCTGGATAAAGTATTACTTTCACCACTCAAGATTGATTAGGTTGCATGGAAAAGCATTACCTGGAATTTCCTATAGGAACATTTTAATATGGGTATGCAACTGAATTAACAAAGATGGCCTTCTTATGTATAATGATAAAGTGTTCTATAAATCAGACCTAAATTAAAAGTAAATACATACCTAGCAAGATGTCCTTTCTTAATTATTCTTCTGTGACTTAAAAGATGAATATTTTATTTGGGCACTAGGTTAAGTATGGAATTACATAGGGTCTTCTTCTAATGCTGCAGGCAAAGTCACTTTAGAGTGCATCAAAGAGCTATGGGAAAGTTTAGACTTGCTTTCATAAAATTAAGACTTTGCAGCATGCCACAGTAAAGAAAATAATATTAAAGAAATAATGCTTACCAAGTGAGAAACGACAATTTTACTGGCTGACTTACGATGATAACCTTTGCCAAATGGTGAAAACCTACATCTCCTATGGTTGGCTAGTACATTATTGCTTGATTTAACTCTCTTTTTTATTGTTCAAAGGACAAAGTAAAGCAGTTACAACAATATTTTGTATTATAAATATTTTCTTTTAAGATTATCTGTAGATCCAAAATTATTTTCTCCAAGTAAAAGTTCTAATGAGTAATATTATTGGGTCTACTATATTAAGAATATATAATACCTCTACTTGATAAACAAATGAGTACATGTGAAGAAATACACTAAAGTAATAATAACACCAGGAATATAGCATTATAATTTCAAAAGTAATTGAAAAACAATCATGGAAGTAATTGCTACCTTAAATTCATTTCTTAGAGTACTGACTTTTATATTTCTAAATGGTATATATTTTCAGAGTTGAAATGTATTATTTCCAAAATGATTATGTAAAATAATCAATAACTATGTCTCTATGAAAAGATTTCAGGGTTTCAAAACATTAATAGTGTGCATTTTCTATTTAAAATTTTAAATACACTACTTTTCTTCAGAGAAATATCATGAGTCAACACACTTAATGATAGAGCTCTTTCCTACTTTTTTGTTTGTAAGAACCAATAAAAATAATAATAAATGTATTCATTTTCTCCTTAGCACACTTATAACTATCGTATCAAAATATGTCATTGAAGAAAATGATGCTGTCACCTGCAAATAATAAACACATGCAAACAGAACTCTTTAAATATTAATTTTGTATATGTGTATATAAATTCTTAAAAGTTTAGAAAATGTTTAAAATAATCTATAAATGCATATGAGGCACTGAGATAGCAAATATTTTAGAAATTTCCAATTAGTAATTACTGATTTAGTAACTTCTAATACTGAATGAAGTAATCAAATCCTCATTCAGAAAGATTACCTTCATAATATTTTGGATACTAATATGCTCTTAAAATATAAAAATTAAAAGATAAGGTATTTTCTAGAGAATCAAGTTGTCCTCCGGGGAATTTACCTCACCAGAGAGTTGGGTTTTTGGCCAGAAGAAAGGGGAAGAAAATAACATGAAGTTGAAGTGGATAAAAGAAAGACATGACCTTAGAAAGCAGGGTCACTGACAGGAGTGAATTGTAGTGATGATGGAGAAAGTGGGATGACTTTAAAGAATAACTAGGGATCAAAAATGAGCTGAGAGAGTGAGAATGGGGCGATACAGAGTGGTCTAAAGTATATTAAGTATATTTGGGTCATATTTATTTCCTATTCCTATTAGTGGCTTAAACAGCACAGATTTACTATCTTACACTTCTAGGGAACAGAAGTCCAAACTAGCTTTCACTAGGCTAAAATCATGGTGCTGGCAGGACTGCCCTCTTCCCGCAGGCTTCAGGGGAGAATCTACTGCCTTTCCTTTTTCAGGTTCTAGAGGCACCTTTGTTCCATCTTCAAATCCAAAAATGTAACATCTTCAAATCTTTCTCTGACTTGGACCCTTCTGTTTCTCTCTTATTAGGACTCATATGGTTGTATTTGTACCCATTCAAATAATCCAGAATAATATCCCTACCTTAAAATTCTGGACTTCCTCAAATATATCTACAAGTCCCTTTTGCCAATAAAGTGACATAGTCACAGTTTCTGGAGACTAAGATATGAACATCTTTGGTCAAGGAACATAGTCTTCAGGCTACCCAAGTGGGTAAGTTGAAGTTTTCACCAAAGTTAGACATCAAGATCAAAAACACAAAGTAGAGGAATATATTAAGAATAATAGTTTCAATTCTCATTCTTTCTTGTATTGCAAGTGGCTATGTTAGCTGAAAGTTTAGCTGAATTCTCCATAGTTATCTGCAGGTTATCTTCTTTCCTCAAAAACAAGTTGGTCCAGGGGTAAGAGCTATCTTAGGAAGACAGCAGACTCTATTTCCTCAAAAGCTCTTTTTCTGTATTTGATTTAATCCTCATCATCATCATCATTATTATTACTGCCATCATCATTGTTATCCCTTCCTATAATTTTAATTATTTTTCTCTTTGTGATGTCATTATCAAACAGTAAAGGCAACTCAATAACTCCAAAATCAAGAACTTAGAGAAAAATCTAGTTGGAACTTCTATGGATTTATTCACCTAGAAACTGTTCATTGTGGGCTTACCATGTGCCAAGCACAATTCTAGGCACTGGGGGTACAGTTAGCAAAGCAAATGAAGCTCCTGTCCTCATGAAATTTATGTTTTTGTGAATCAAGACAGATAATAAAATAAACAAGGAAACAAATAATTTGGCAACTGAGAATCAGTGTTATGAAGAAATATAAAGCAAATTGAAGGAATAGTTTTGCTGAGTGTGTATGTGTGTATGCTCCCTATTTAAAATAGGATTATCAGTGAAGGCATTACATAAGAGTAGAGACTCGGGAAAAAAAAAAAGAGGAAAAAACCAAACAGGATAATATCTGAAGGGAGAACACTCTAAGCAGAGGAGAAAGAAGCTCTTTAGCACAGCTGTATGGTAAATATGAAGGACAGTAGGAGAGCAAGACTTAGATGAATATGCAGGACTTAATTTAATAGATGGCAAGAGGAGTGGTACAAGATGATGTCAGAGTATGATGAGGGAGAGAGACAGCAGACAGCGTACAGGCTCTGGTAAAGACACTGGCTTTATGTTAAGTGGCATGAATTATTTTGAGCACAGAAACAACGGCTTCTGACTGACTTTTTAAGGGAATGATTCTGGTTGTGTACAGAGAATACAGAAAAGGAGCAGGAGTAGAAGCACTTATATTAGGAGGCTTTGTTGCAAGCAAAGAGGATGATAGATTAGATCAAGGGAAAAACAGCAGAAGTGGGGAGAAATTTCAGATAATTTCGAAGCATAGCCTGATGAACTGGTTGTTGAATGTAAGAAAAAAATGAGTTAAGATGATACCAGTATCTGTTCAAATAAAGTCCCTTTCTAATGAAATGCAAAGTCTACATGTGAAATAAGTTTAGGGCAGGAAATGTAATGAGTCACTTAAAGACCTATAAAATCTGAGAAGAATATTGAATATGTCAGTAGAGAGATCAAGTAGGCAGTAGATGTGGATCTGTATAGTTCAGCAGAGAGCAGGGGCTAGAGAGATGGGTTTTGTAGACATCAACATTGAGGTAATATGTGAAGCCATGAAATTTATGGTATTACTGGAGTGTGGAGAAGGGAGAAAGGTCCCAGGACTGATCCCTGAGCATTTTTAATGTTAGATGTCACAATGCAAAGAAAATCAAGGAGAAAATAAGTAAAGTGTTTTAAAAAGGAAGTAATGATCATTGGAGATTAATCGTGGTGATAAGTTAAAAAAAAAAGAGATGAGGACTGATAAACAACTATTAGAGAACAAGATTTAAAACCCTGTCACACTAAGACTATTGTTTTTGCACAGAATGCAAGAATATTTAGGATAGTTTGTTGGTGGCTAATAAAGATTAGGGGTGTGAAGCTTTTATCACCCTGTACTCCCAACCTAGCTTTGGTACCTTGCTGGAAAACAATCATTGCAAAATGCAAAGTGAACATTCTATGTCAAACCTAGAAAATTTCCTTCATCTTAAACAACCTGCATGGAGGATATTAGCCTCCTCACCCCTAAGAATATTACAAGAATGTTATTAGAGCATTTTCTTAATACTTAGAAACGTATAATCTCTGTAAGAACATGTATTAACCCCCTAGCAGGAATTTCTATCTTTTATTTCTGACTCTTCATTTCATACTGGACTTATTCCCTAACTCTAAAGTACTGTTGAAAAATATAATGCAAGTCACAAATATATATATTTTTAATTGTTTTACTGAACACATTTTAAAAACCTAAGTTTGACTACTATGGTTGATAATAACATTAGCATGGAGTTAATGTCTGCAGAAAGCAAGACATGGTGCCCCAAATTTATAAGCATATAGATGAAAAGTCCATGGTCTTGATTCCATGCCAAAGTCAAAATGGAATTCTCTTTTCTGGAAATTGTAAAAAAAAAAAAAAAAAAAAAAGTTACTCATTAAAATATAATTTTAAGAAGTATTCTTTATTTTTTTTTAAAGAGAGAGTGAGAGAGGAGAGAGAGAGAGAGAATTTTTAATATTTATTTTTTAGTTCTCGGCGGACACAACATCTTTGTTGGTATGTGGTGCTGAGGATCGAACCCAGGCCGCACGCATGCCAGGCGAGTGCGCTACCTCTAGAGCCACATCCCCAGCCCCCAAGAAGTATTCTTTTCTAAATTCAGACTCTGTATCCACCTAAGCTGCTTGAACCCTTTTCGTGTTGACATCGCATTCTACTTATTTCTGGAAACTAGAAGAAATTTTTAAAAAACGTTTTTCAGTTCTAAAGAATTAGAATATTTGTCTTGAGAAGTGTTTTTTTTTAAGAGAGAGGGAAAGAGAGAAAGAGAGAGAGAGAGAATTTTTAATATTTATTTTTCAGTTTTCGGCAGACACAACATCTTTGTTTGTATGTGGTGTTGAGGATCGAACCTGGGCCCACGCATGTCAGGCGAGCATGCTACCATTTGAGCCACATCCCCAGCCCCTTGAGAAGTGTTTTTGATGAGAAATAAATGCTCCAATTTGTCCCACATGAAATTGCAGATTCTGAATTTACAGAAACTATATCATGCAGAAATCCCAAGCCAAGACAGATTCTAAACAGAGTTACCTGTATAAACAAATATAAGTATATTTATAATTTACTTCCATGATCCAGAAAGTATGGACTCCCACAGAAAAGAACAACAACAAAAATTTTTAGAGTCAAAAGTGATAAAGTATACCAGGGTAAAATTTGTCTCCGAAAAGCGTCAGACACAGGAAAATGGATTAATAATAATAAAAACTTCAGATTAACAGGATAAAAAGATATTCTAAAATTATAATGGTTTATTAAGAAAAGAAGATGTGAAATAAAATCATAATGGAAAAAATAGAATACCATGCTATAAGAAGCAGCAGATTGGAATCAATCAAATAAGAACTTGAGGAAATCACAACTAAAACCATGGAAATGAAGATTTCAAGGAAGAGGTTTTTAAGTGCCATCAGAAGAATGAAATAATAAGCTACAAGTTTCATTTGAGTAAATCATCCAGAATGCAGCAGAGAAAGATAAAGAAATGAAAAATAGGAAAGATAAGTTAAGACACAGTGGAGGGAAGGATTAAAATTCTATCATAGTCGATTAGGAATTCTAGAAGGAAACACTAGAAGGAACAATGGAAGGCAGGCAGCACTCTTGGAGATAATGCCTAATAAGAAGAATAAAAGATATAATTATTTTTTGTGTCCAACAAGGCCTGAGTAGAATACATAAAGGTAAGTCTGAACTAATATGCATAATAGAAAAACTTTAGAAGACCCAAGCAAAAATTTTTTTAAGTCTACAGAAACTTAAAAATTGCTTACCAAGAGTCAACAGTTAGACTAACAGCATATTTGTTAACAATAACAAAAACAGAAGAAAATAATGAAATAAAATAATGAAGGCCCTGAAACAAAATAGCTTTCTTTAAAGGTACCCACAAAATGGGGTCTTAATTAGAATATGATATATTCTATGCTTGTATAATTTTATTGAAATGGATTCTATGAAGAACCCCTAAAAAATAATATACACAAGTAACCTCTGATTGAAGAATTAGATCAAAGTAAAGACATTTTAAACTCCCAAAGACTGAAAGAATTTACATCTCAAAGAGAAATCCTCTGAAATAACTAGTAACAATGGACTTAAATATTTAAGATTGAACCAGGAAGGAAATTGAACTCAGAACAAAGATGCATTTCAAGATGTGTGGAGATGCAGGAAAGAATGATGGACTAAGAATCAGTGAAATATAAATAGGAATGACTGTAAAAAAATAGCAACAAGCTAATTTGGGGATGTTTAAATATAAAATACTAGACATTCATAAAAAATGAAGAGATGTCATCAGTGCTAAATTGTTCCTTTGCTTAGAATTTGATTTCCTTCTTATTTCACTCCACTCTCCTGACTTGGACAGCTTCAGTATGGGTGACCTTGAGGGACAAGTACATGGACTCTATTCCAGAAGGTGATTGTGATTTGGTATAAAACCATCATTTGGATATTAGCATCATTAACTTGGATATGTAAATTTCTTTGCATTTTGGCTTATCATTCTACTCTATTTGTATAATAATAATTTAGCTGATATTTATTGTTTATTCTATGGCAAGTAATCTGCAAGCATTTTACCAACTAATCTAATCCTATATGATTGGTGTAATCAAGACCCATTTTACAGATTGAGAAACTAAGATTAGATTTTCTAATCTTCCTGCGATGATACAGTAGCACTAGAAGTGTCAGGATTTAAGGTATAGCTCCAAAGTATGTTCTCTTGATTATCAAGCTAAATTGCTTCTCATGATAGTAGGCTACATGGGAGTAAATCTGGACACCTCCACGTGTGAGCTGTGTGACCCCTGGCAAAATAGGAAATCTGGGTGCGAAATACTAAGAAAGGATGATAAAGTGTTTTGATTTTTTTAACTAAAATTTAAAAAATTTTTAAACAGTTTAGAATTATAAGACATCAAAGATATTAAAAATGAGTTTCCATTTATCCCACATCCTGTTCACCCAACTTTTGGTGTGGTACTATGTTAACCATCTCCTACTCACCCTGTTGGTGCAGTAGGACTTCTTGCCCTAAGATTATGGGGGTGGTCAACCCACAACACTTGCCATTGTGTAATGAGATTGACAGGAGTATATCAGTCACATATGTTCACAGCCTAGAGGTGGGGTACACTGTTTGCCATGAAGGACAATACAGAAATTGCTCTTAGAAATACAATGGACAGAAGGGCTATAGGAAGCAGGCTTTGTAGGATAAAGTAGATGGGATGCCCCTGGTTCCATCCCAGTAAGTGACTTGTTTGTTGGGATATTTCTATGGACTGCCAAGGAACTGAAACTTGCTGTTCTGGGATAAGAAGGCATGAGACCTGGTCTGGTTGATTAGGAGGTTTGTTTGACTGGAGACCTTGTCTATTAGGAGAGGAGAAATGTATAGATAGGCCATTTGGAGACCTCTGGATTTTATCATCTCTCAAAGAAGCACATAGTTTAGAGCCTTAATTGTAGGCCCTGTACTGCAGGTAAATATGAAATTAATGAAACAATATTAATTTATTATTATTAATTAAAACTCATACTTTAATCAACTCTTCTTGGTTTGCACTTCATGTCTTTTCTCCCTTCCAGCATCTCATTCAAGGCAACACATTAAATTTAGTCACTTTGTTTCCTTGCACTCCTATGGGCTGTGATGAGTTCTCAAACATTCCTTGATTCTGACCTTAAGAGTTTTGAGAAATATTGTAAAAATGTCCCTCAGTTGGACTTTCTATGATTTTTTTTTTCATAATTAGACTGGATTTGGGGTTTTGGGGAGGGAAACTGCAGAGATAAAATGTCATTCTCATCACATTATGTTACAGGTACTAACAACATAGTCAACTAAAAAGGCTGACATTGACCTTGAACAAGGGATTAGGGTAGATTTTCAGATTTCTTTACAGTAAATTTATTTTTAATCCTCCTTTATTCATACAAAAATATTCACAAGGAAGTCCGAATGTACCATCCACATTTAAAGACTGAGAAATTATGTACCATCTCCTTGAGAGCAGAGTATCTAACTAAACTATTTGGAATTTTTCTGTATGAGAGATTTGTCTAACCCCCCCCCCCCAGATTATTTATTTATTTATGTTAGTGTGGACTCAAGAATACTAATTTTCTTTTACTTTAAGGTATAACATGATAGTAGGTCTTTTATCTCATTATTCAAATTATTTCAGCTTTGTTCACTAAAAGCTCTTTCATTGACTCCTGGGAGGAGTTTTTTAAACCCTTCCTTAAATTCTAGAAAAGCACGATGTTCTAGGCTCATCTTTTTCCTGTCTCAGTCATAGAATCAGTCATTTCTCCAAAGGGCCCTCATTTTGTTTATTGTAGAATGGTATTAGAAATAAAAACCTGAACACTAGATATAATCATTGCTATTGGGTGTCATTGCTTCTAAGACTTCTCAGACTACAAAGCAAAAAAAAAAAAATATATATATATATATATATTTTATATATATATATATATACACACACACACACACACACATACACACACAGATGTGTATATATACTAATCTATGTGTATATATACTAATCTATGTATATATGTATATATGTATATATGTATATCTATAAATATTTCTGTGTATAACCATCTAAATCTATTTTAATCTAAGTGTGAGCTCATACTGATGTATCCAAATCTGATCCATTTCTGTATAGATCATTGCTGCTTTCTTCTCTTGCTTGTCTCTGAGCACCCACTCGAACACTGAGAAATCTGGCTCCCATCATTCACTATCCATTTGTTTAATTGTCCAGTTTCTGTTTATGTGTATGGTGATCTCAGAGTTGCTAACCTCTATTCCATGAATAAGACTGTTACCAACTGGAATGCAGGGCTTATAATCTTCCTTTGCCTTTAGTCTTTCAAATTGCCCTTATTTTACATCAGTTAGATCAACCCTTCCTCATCTCACTCTGTCTCTTCAGTAATGTCATTTCATACATTTGCAATTGTTAAATAATTTCATCATGCTCTATAATCAATCATGTCATCCCTTTATCTCCTTAGTGTTTTTTATTTGCATACATTAAGATTCATTTTTCAGATGTAAATTCTATGAGTTTTTACAAATGCTTATGTATGAGTTTTGAAAATGCATGTTGTCATATGTTATTGTTACAATATCACAGAATAGTTTCCCTATCTTAAAAATTACTGTTTCATCTATTCAAACTCTTCCCAGCTTTTCTTAAAACCCAGAAACCTACTGATCTGTATATAAATCTCTAGAATTTTGTCTTTTTCATGTTACATAAACAGAAACTGTGTGCAATATGCAGATTTCAGATAAGATTCTTTCACTTAGAAATGTGGGCTGGGGCTGAGGCTGGGGTTCAGTGGCAGAGTACTTACTTGCCTAGCATGTGTGAGGCACTGGGTTCAATCCTTAGCACCGCATACAAAAATAAGCAAATAAAGGAATGCTGTCTATCTACAACTACAAAAAAATAAATAAATAAAAAAGAAATGTGGATTAAAGATTTATTCATATCTTTTATGTGTCTTCATAGTTCATTTATTTTTATCACTGAATTATACTCCATTTTATGCTTGCACCACAGTTTATCTATTTACCTATTGAAAACTTTATTGGATGCTCCAGCTTTAAGCAGTTGTGAATAAGGCTGCAATAAATATTTGTATGCAGACTCTTGTGTAGAGGTAAGTTTTAAGTCAGTTGGTTAACTTCCTGGAACTACAGTTGCCCTTTGTAAGACCATTTAGTTTTGTAAGAACCTGCCATAGTGATTGCATTATTTTGTATCCAAGAAGTTTTAAATGAGGATTCCTGTTGTTCCACATTTTGCCATCAACTGTTATAATCACTTTTATTAATATTAGCCAGGCTAATAGAGGTTCATGATATGTCTTTATTATCATTAGTAATCTACAAATGATTTTGAACACATTTTTATGTGCTTGCAAAATTGCCACTTGGAAATCTTCTTTGGTACCTGTTCAGATTTTTTGCCTATTTTTTATTTGTTTGCATGCTTTCTCATAGTTGAGTTTTAAAAGACTTTTCATATTTTGATAAATATTTATGAGACATATGTTTTGTTAATATTTTCTCCTCATCTTCTGTAGTTTTCACTTTTATTGTCTTAACAGTGTTTTTAAGAGACTAGAAGTTTTGAATTTTAATAAATAATATTTTTCATAGTTGTGCTTTTGGAATTATAGCTAATATTGATTATCAAACAAAAATTCACATGGATTTGCTTTCATTTTTCTATAAAATTTTTGGTTTTGAACTTCATATTTAGGTACATTTTAAATTTGTGTGTGTGTGTGTGTGTGTGTGTGTGTGTAAGGTCTTCATGTTTTTCTTTTCCAATTGTTACTGCACCATTCATTGAAAGAAAGATTTTTCTTTCTCTGTTGAATTTCCTTTTTGCCTTGTTAAAAATCAATAGACTGCATTTATTTGAGTTTATTTCTGGACTCTTTCTTCTGTTCCATTGATCCAAGTATGTACTCTTTAGACAATACCACACTGCCCTAATTACTGTAGCTTTATAGTAAGTCTTGACATTGACTACCATGAATCCTCTTCAGTATATGTTGGCTATTATGGTCTTTTGCCTTTCCAAATAAGTTTTAAAACATCTTTTTAATATCAACAAAATAGTTTTTGATTGTGGTCGCTTTTTTTTTTTTTCAGTTTTCGGTGGACACAACATCTTTATTTTTTTATTTTTATGTGGTGCTGAGGATCAAACCCAGTGCCCTGCACATGCCATGTGAGCGCATTACCGCTTGAGCCACATCCCAGCCCGATTGTGGTTTCTTTTTACTTATAAATCCAGTTGGAAAGAATTAGCAACTTAAAAATATTGAGTCTTCTAATCCATGAAAAGAAAAATCTCTCCATTTATTTAGATCTTTGATTTATTTTATCAGTGTTTTATAGTTTTACATAGAGACCTTTATATATTTTGTTATTTTATGTTACTATGTATTTTATATTTTATGCTACTCTAATTTTTTTTTAATTTCAAATTCAAATCTGTCATTGCTAGCAAACAGGAAAGCAATGGACTCTTTAGTGTTGACTTTGTATCCTGCAGCCTTGCTGTTCTTGGTTAATTCTTCTAGTTTTTTTTTTTTTTTGAAGATAATTGTTTGTTTTTTCTACACAGATAATATCATATGTTAATGAAAAGGATTTTATTTTTTCCCTTTCCAATATTCATGCCTTTTCATTCTTTTTCTTCTCCTGTTACTAGATAGAACTTCCAGTATTATATTAGAGTGATTAAAGAGAACATCCTTCTCTGCCTGTCTTAGACAGTAGGTATCTGGTCTTTCACAAAAAGATAGAGTGTGAGGCAAGTGTTTTCTACAAACTATATCAAGTTTAGGAAATTCTCTATTTTTGGTTTGGTATAGGTTTTGCATCAGTATTGGATTTTTTCAAGTACTTTTCCTGCATACTTGCTATATCATAGTTTTTTCTTTTCCATAGTCTATTGATATGATGTATTTCATTAATTGATTATTTAATATTGAACTAGCATTGACCAACAGAAATTATTTCCAAATAACTGTGGTTTATAACCTATTTTATACATTGTTAGATGTAATTTCCTAGAATTGGTTGATGATATTTACATCTATGTTCATGAATGCTATTGATCTATAGTTTTCTTTTATTGTAATGCCATTGTATGGTTTTAGAATTATAGTGATGCTTGGCCCAGATAAAGAGTTAGGAAGTATTGTTTTGGGCCTGGTATTTTCATTTTTAGAAAGTTATTATTGACTAATTCCTTAAATAGACATGGATCTATCCAAGTT
This sequence comes from Ictidomys tridecemlineatus, assembly GCF_052094955.1. Taxonomy (NCBI): domain Eukaryota; kingdom Metazoa; phylum Chordata; class Mammalia; order Rodentia; family Sciuridae; genus Ictidomys; species Ictidomys tridecemlineatus. The sequence goes on from NW_027522759.1 coordinate 215,737, forward strand.
GCCCTTTACTCTGTTTGAATTTTGATAGTTTATGTCTTTCATTAGCCTTGAATTGTTTACATTTTTCTTTTATTATCATATGAATGTTTCTATCATCAATACTGAGGTCAATTCTTTGGAGTACATCATAAGTGATTTGTATATTTTTATTTCTTGATTAATTTGGTGAGAGATTTATTCATTTAATTCATCTATCAAAGAACTAATTTTCAGTTTTATTGATTTTTTTCTTATTTTCCCATGTTTAATTTCACTTGTATATGCTCTTTTATTATTTCTTTCCTTTTCCTTGCCTTATGTCTTTACTTTCCTAAGGTGAAAATTTTGATTATTCATTTTAAACCTTCTTTCTTTTCAAGTGTATGAATTTATTACACAATATGGCCTATCTTGATGAATGTTCCACGTGAGCTTGAGAAGAATATTTCTTCTAGTTTCATTTGGAAGGGAATATTCTAAAAATGTCAATTAAGTCAAATTGATTGATGATGCTATTCAGGTCAACTACATCCTTACTGATTTTCTGCCTGCTTGATCTCTCAATTATTGGCAGAGGGATTTTGCAGTCGCTAAATCTAACAGCGAGCTGTTTGTTGCTCCTTTTAGTTATATTGGTTTTACCTTATATACTTTGATGCTCTTTGGTTAAGTGCATACACATTTAGCATTGCTATATTTTCTTGATGAATTAATCCCAGTATCATTAGATAATGCCTTACATATTACTAAAAAATTTCCATGTTTTGAAGTCAGCTTTGTACAAAATTTCTGTAGCTATTCCAGCTTTCAATAAATGTTAACCACTTGTAATTAGACTATAAGTACTTTGAGAGGGTAGAAAATGTGTTTGCTTATGTTAATTAATAATTGATATTTTTAAGTCACACAGTATCTAAAATACTATTAAGCATAGGAATACATAATAGTAAAAGCTTTTTGATAGGGTAATAAGGATTACTAAATTTTATAAATAGGGAGAAGAATAAGATTTTGATAAAAATTTCTAAATTCCCATGAGATATACATATTTTCCAATGTGCTAAAAATGACTTGTTAATGTTTACATTAGCAAATTTAGAAAAGACTACTTTAAATGGTAAAATGTGTCTTCCTAGGTGACATGATATTTTTAACTGTTGCACAATTAATAAAGTAAATAAAACTAAAAATAATGACACTTCTTACTTAATTAATTGAGATTGGATTAAATATGCTTTACCAGTGTAGGAGGTCTGAATAATACTATATTTCTGTTCATTGACTAATAAGTGTGAATCTTTTGGAGTCCAACTAAATTTCAAAAGATCAGATGTAAGAACTGAAAATTGTCCACAGTGGAAGGAAAATTGTTCTAATAAACCTTTCTCACTCTAGTTTTAAATTATCCCCAAAGAGCTTTATTATTTAAACCTTCCTAGTTCAACCGAGAATGAAACAGTCAATAGATTTTTTTCTAGAGTGCACATGAAAGTACATTCTCACTTGTTCTTACAATAAAATTCTAATGAATTAAGGGGAAAGATATTAGAATAACATGTACAGAATTCATTTCAAATTTAGAAATAGTAGGTGCTAACCTGATCATGCAAATTGTTTTATTCTTTGAGGAAGACAGTATGTTCCCCAAATGAAGGAGGGGATTCTGTTCAAGACTTGATGTGAGCATTCCCTAACTACACATGAGCTTACTGCAAGCCAAATGCAAGAACTTACTTCAGATGCACAGCTGAGATATGCAAAAGTAGAGAAAGAGAAACTGCTGATCCAGGCTAATGATGACTGGACAAAGGTGACCATTTTAATGGGGTGAGATTGAGAAATGCTGTGTAATCTGTGATTTCAAGTACACACATACAACAGGAAGGGCATGAAAGATACATGTTTCGTTATTCAGGAGCTTGAGTATCCCTTCTTTTTATGCCATTATTTCTGGTGCTTTTCTCCACAGACCTCATTTCCAGGGGAAATGGGAAGAAAGACAACTGGAAAAGAAAGGGAGGAAACAAAACTTATCTAGTTAAGAAAATTTACTTCTATCATAGGTTTTATGTTCAAGGGAACACCTAAGAAGAAAAACCTCCAATAGCAAACTCTCTAGAATCCATCATAGCAAATCTATAATTGCAACTTAAGATGAAGGCTCAGGCTCCCTTGCACAGCCAGCAGGAAATGCTATCCATCAATCTATCTTCCCATCAGCCTGACTAATGACATTGTAAAGAGGCTCCTCTGTGATATTTGTTCATCATTTGCTTTCAACAAAAATAGACATACAAGTTGTAAATACAGAAGGAGCAATATCCAGTAAAGGCAAAAGAAATAAATTTCAGTAAAACAATGATTACACCTACAAGGACATACAAAATTGTGTCTTGCCTCTGAAAATAGAAGGTAAAATCATGAGAAACCTAATTGTGTGCTTTGAAAATGGAATGGGAAATGTGCTTCTGCACAGATGATGTGTTAATATTGTCACAGAATCAAAATGCTCCTGAGCATATTGTATCCTGGGGAGGCTTATGAGTATCAGAACAGCTGGAAACTCCTAGTTTAATTAGAATTATTAAGAGCAACAGTGTCCATTCAGTATTTGAGTTTTTTATGCCTAAACCTGCTTTGGGGAAAATGTTCAATACATAGGCCAGACTTGCTTAAAAAGAAAAACATGTAAATATGGACACAGAAATACAGTCTACCACCTCTTTACTTTAGTTAATTTTAATGATAAATAATTCCCCAAATAAACATATGACCCAGCTCTGGCAAACTCAGAACTTTGTGAATTTAATTTATAAAGAAATGACCCAAAACCACACATTCTTCCTCATTGCTGCAGATATACAATACCACTATTTGCAAAATGTACTAGAACCCAGATTTTTGAAATAATATCTGTATATATAGTAGATTATGATTATCTATACACTTTTAGTGAGCAAATATTGCCTGGATTATACATATTACATAATAATATGCAAATTATTCTATTTATCTTTTAAGAGGAGTAATTATTATAAAATCTACCTCAAATCTTCAATACTGTTTTAAAGTCCTCAGAAATTCAGAGCATTATTCCAAATGATAAGAAGTAAGTTGGCAGGAGGTAGTTTATGCTATGGATAACAAATTTAGTATTTAATTTTCACAATTAGAATATACAAGAAAGTATTATTGTATTTTTTTTCTAAAAACAATCTGACATTTCAGAAACAACCAAACTAAACACCTTTTAAAAACAATGAAATCATTCATTAAATGTATATTTCAGAAAATGTTGGATAAGAATCTAGTCAATTTTTCCCTAGTAGAGAAGAAAATCACTTCCTGAAGACAGAGTCTTTGTTTTATTGCTTTTATTTTCAATTTAGGGAGGTTTATTTTAGCAGGTAATAGGAATTCATGCACTTTTTAAATCAGTGATCAGATATGTTTTGCCAATTAAGTCTGATTGCTCCTTTTTACATTCCCCCATACAGACTGAAAATTATATGCTATTTAGAAGTATAGATTTTTAAGTATTATGTTAATGTTGGAATACTCAAGTAAATATAAGCCGATCATGCTATACACTCAGTTGTGACAAATTTGAGTTGAGACACTTTTTGTCTTGTTTTCTTAAGGAATGTAGGCAGATAAAATATTTTCAGAAATCAAAAGAGTGGTACTTGCTATTCATATGGCTCAAAAAAGGTACCCTGGATATATTTCTTCTTATAAAGACTACATATATAAAACATGAGTAACCACACTTAAGAAATTCAGTATTTATAACTAGAAATAGGTTAAGATACTAACAATTCTACATGCAGTACTTTTTCCTGGGTACCTTCACTCAGGGAATATTGTATATTTTAAGTGTTTGTCATGCATTTTCTCATTTACTCTCATAACCTACCCCTGCCCCATTTTATAGGTAAGGAACATAGACCCTAGAAGATTAAATCATGTGGCCAAAGTCATAATGCTAATAAAAAGCAAAGTCAATATTTGATCCCAGATAGTGTGGCTTCAGAGTTGACATTTTAATTATTGAGCTGTATTACATCCAATGTATCACACCCAGCAGTAGGGTTGCCAAATTTAGCAAATATAAATACAGGACTTTCAGTTAAGGTTGCCAGATAAAATGTAGGACTAAACTTGCATGGAAAACACTTACACAGACATTATTGGTTATTCATCTGGAATGCAGACTTAACTGGTTGTCCTGTATTTTATTTGACAAGTATACCCTAAAAAGACATTTAAATAAATAACAGTTTTCCCTACTCTGTGTACCACTGGTAAAGAGATATTGCTATACCTATTGCGGGGACACACAACTAAATCAGTCAGGGTCACTCCAAGTGAATTCGAGCTGACTAAATAAAGACACAGACACAGAAAACACCTTTTTCTTTGGTTCAGTGACCACTCCTCAGCCACAGATCCCACAAGGGGGGCAAGGCAGGCAAAAAAGAGGAGGAGCATGCCTGGAAACTGGGTTTTATCAATGGGGGCAGTAATCCATGAAACATTCTATAAAAAAAAAGGGGGGAAAGTAGGATTACAACAAACAAGTGGGAGTAATCCAACCCTATTGGTTGATGCCCACTCCCTGAGCTGCACCTTTCCTATCTGGGGAGGTAAAGTTCACCTGTATTGCAATGGGTGCAATACCAGTCCAGTACCTCTTTACTCAGGACTTAAAGGTTTGTACATAGTGCCTGTCCAGGGTGGCTCCTGACCACCTACCATAAAATTATGTGTATTTTAATATTTTAATTACTTTTCCTTTTTTTGTATGATATTTCATAGATGCTAACAGTTATTGTTTAGATTAATATAGCACTTTTATTCCCAATTTTTTTTGTAGATTTGCCTCTACTTTAGAAAAAGATAGTATAAAGAAAAGTGTTTATTGGAGAATAGGTCCTCCTTCCTCCATGTAGCCTGAGGTCTTTTAACCTTAACCTCACCTCCTTGTAAACATACTGACAGATCTTACTGGTTGCAAGATAAAAGAGGGTTCTCTGGGTCCTCCATATCCTGTTAACAAGTTATGTCAACTCTCTCTGGATTGCTTATTTTACACAAACTGACATATTTTGATTTATTAAACACACACACACCAAAAAATATTGTTTTGAGGATGTCTTTCTCAAGAAGACATTTCTAAGGTCTGAAATAGAGACCCTAAAACTAACGGGTATCTTTAAGCTAACTTCTGTGTTATGTAGTTAACACTTCTCCCTCCAAACCCAAAATGCATCGCAGTGTTGGAAAGAGATTTAGGAATCTGTGCCTGACTGATTTCTGGTCTGCTAGACACTGACATAGTGTTACATGTGACTCTGTTCACTGTTAGTAAACCTGTTTCTTGTGAGTCTGATTGACAGTTCAACCCTGTGTGACAGTGTAGATGCACAATCACATGTTTTCTGCATTAGGAAGAATAAACTAGTTTCTTTTCATATCTCCCTATAGACAGACAAATTTAGGAACTATTCTTTAATCTTCTATATCCTTTGCCTACGGAAGAAGATTATATAATATACAACTAGGAGTGAAATGTAGTTTCCATCATTGTTCAGTCCTTTTTGGACTATTCTGGTCAACAACTACATAGAGATTTATTCATAGGCTTCTCATTTCATAAGGAAATGATAGCATCCTAGTAGGTGAATCCAAGTCATTTCAATTTGAAATAGTATGCATGACTATGATTCTATGTTTTATGATCACTATAAGAAGGCATATTTATCAAGCAAAATAAGACATAAGAAATTTGCTGAAATCTCAACAAATACCTAGCAAATGGGATGGAATAATTATCTTCAGGCTATTTTAGTAGGGATTAAATAAAATAATTTGAAACACCTGCTTAGTAAAGTATCTGTCACTTAGTAAAAATTCATTAAGTGGTATGTAAATCTCACTTTTTAAAAAATCACAGTCTTCTTATGAGGAGTTAATAATCTAGTTGATTATGAAACTATTTTAAAAACTTACCAGGTAGTATAAGATACACATCAAATGAGGAATTTAGAAGACCATGACCTACTAACTCATTGAGGGATTATATGGACTGTGGGTTGGTTTTGAGAAATGGCGCTAACCTACATGAGTTAGAGCCCTGTAACTACCACTAAAACTACCCCTTTCAAGATACACTCTCTTGGGCAGATTATAATATCCCAATTTCTCAGTGTCCTCATTTACAAAATGGGGATACTGATAGTTATTCACAAGAGAAATTTGCTTTAAGGAATTATATAGGCAGAATGTCCAACACAGAGTAAACACTGGTTACTATCAGCTATTATTATCATTGGAACTATTTTTTCTTATATGTGGTAATTTTTTTGGTTTATTAACCTTCTGTTTTAGGAAGGATAGGTAATAATTTCAAATGAATCACTTTTTGTGAATTGTCTAATAAGTTAAGTGAGAACCTATTGTAAAAGAATGGGGTTAAGTTTCACTTTCTTGATTCACTTAAAAGTCAATCAATTAAGAGTATCAGAAAAGACTTTTTTTTTTTTTTGCTTTAAACTGCACAGAGATAAGAAGAACTGGAGAAATCACTGAATTAGAGAAATGGTGAACCAGAGATGGGGACTAAATATTGTAAAGGCTGAATTTGCAAAGAAAATAAGTGAATATTAGGCTGTTGTGAACCATTATTTCTCCTAATTTCTCAGAAGGCACTAACTTTATCACCACCTCTGTTAGCTTTCCAGCACCATAAGAAATACCTGAGATAATCAATTCATCAATAGGACAGTTTCATTTTGGCTCACAGTCTAGAAGTTTCTAGTCTAGGATCATTGGTCCTATTGATTCTGGGTCTATGGTCAGGTAGCACAACGTGGTGGGAGAATGTGGTGGATCAAAACCATTCACTCATGATGGGGAGACCAAAAGAAGAAGTGACAGGAGTTCCATTATCCTCTTCAAGGGCCTGTCTCCAATGACCTAAGGAGCTCCAACAAGGTCCCATACCCCAAGCCTTCCAATAGTGCCACCCTGGGAATCCAGCCTTTACTACAGGGACCTTGGGGGACACTTAAGAACAAACCATAACACCACCTGTCTTAAAGAGTTACATTATAATATCTAAGAGATAGAGAAATAAAATTAGTAAGAAGGCTACCATGAAGTAAGCAGAAAGAGAAAATAAATTGGCTTTGTAGATCTTGCTTTCTTGTCTAGGTAACTCATAGTTGCTTAAGAGAATGACCACTTTGAAATATAACAGTTGCTTAATATAAAAGAATAGCTTCTAAAAAACTATGTTTCAAATAAGAAAACTCTGTAGTGCTGTGCTATGAAGATCATTTAAAAGTTCAAAAGTCCTACTATCCACTAGCAACTAATTATCTGAAAAGGAAATTAAGAATACAATCCCCTTTACAATGAAATAGTAAAATACTTAGGAGTAAATTTAATTAATGTGGTGACAGACTTATACACCAAAGACTATAAAACGCTGATAAATGAAATGGAAGAAAGCACGAATAAATGAAAAGGTATCCATACTTGTGAATATGAAGATGAATATGAATATGTTTTAACATTATTAAAACATCCTTACCACCCAAAGTAATCTACAGATGCACAATGGCATTTTTCAGAAATTTTTAAAAAATCAATGCTAAAATTTATGAAGGGACATAAAAAGCTAAAAATAGCCAAAACAATCTTGAGAAAACAAAAAAAAATGGAGGTATCATATTTGCTGATATTAAGAATACATTACAAAGCTACAGTAATTAAAACAGTATGGTACTGACATAGAAAGAGAAATAACGACCAATAGATCTTAATAGGGAGCCCTTAAATAAATTCACACACATGGACAGTAAGCTGATCTTTGACAGGAAGAATACCCTGGAATACCCAAGGGCAAATGATAGTTTCCTCAACAGTTGGCTGCAGGGCAACTGGATATCACAGAATGAATGTGGATCTTTATCTTGTACTATATATAAAAATCAACTCAAAATGGATTAAAGGCTCAAGAAAAAAAACTGTAAAACTCCTAGAAGAAAATAGGGAAAGAGCTTTCATGATATTGAATGATTTCTAGAATACAACACCAAAAATATAGGTAACAAAGGCAAAATTAGACAAGTGATAAGATATCATTTGATAAGATTTTTACACCAAAGAAAGCAATTAGTAAGGTGAAAAGCCAGGAGAAAATATTTGCAAGTTCTATATCCAAAAAGGAATGAATAATATCCAAAACATACGAGGAATTCCTACAAGCAAGAGAAAAAAATTAAACATATTTTAAAAATGGACAATAAATAATAAGAAAATATAAAAATGGCCAACAGGGATATAAAAAGTACTTGATATCCTTAAATATTAATGAAATGCAAAGCAAAGCCATAATAAAAAGTTACCTCGTACTTGTTTGGATGGCCATTACCTATAAAATGAAATATAACAAGTTTTGGCAAAGATGTGAAAAATAATACAGTATTATTGGAAATGCAAAACAGTAAAGCTCTTACAGAAAACAGTAAGGAGTTTCCTCACAAAAATTAATACCCTTATTTTCCAGCTCTCCCAGTTATAGCCATTTAAACAAGGAATTGAAATTGGCATCTCAAAGAGATTGTTATACTCTCATGTTGACTGAAACACTATTCACTATAGCAAAGATGTGTAAACCTAAATATCCATTAACAGATGAAGAAAATATTATATATAAATGGAATATTATTCAGCATTTAAACACACGGGAATCTTGCCACATGTAATAATATGAATGAAACTTGAGAACACTGCGCAAAGTGAGATAAGTCAGAAACAGAAAAACCAATATTGCATGATTCCCCTTAAATGAGACACCTAAGTGGCAAACTCATAAAGACAGAGAGAATAGTGGTGTTGTCAAGGGCTAGAGGGAGAGAGGAGTGGAGAGCTGCTGTTCAAGGAATATAAAGTTTCAGCGATTCAAGCTGATCAAGTTCAAAGGTCTGCTGTACAACATTGTACTTATAATCAACAGTAACGTATTGTGCACTTAAGAGGGTAGATCTCATGGTAAATGCTCTTATGACAATTTAAAAAATTCAAGTCCTACAATTCTATTGCCATTGTGATTTCTATCTCTACTAAGCACAGTGTAGACAGATTCAGGTAAACCAGAGGGTTTGTCCAAATGATGAAAGGTCGTCAAGGAAGTCCATGGACATATGAGAAACTACACACTTTATTAACTCTCTGTAGGTGGCGCTTGGAATGTATAATCCTGCCTACTTTCTAGGCCTCGGTTTCTTCATCTGTATGACAAGGATGAGGAATAAGATTGTCTACAAAAGCTACTCTTTGATTCCATGAAGTCCCAGCTGAATTAAAATGTCATGACCTAAAGGAAATGATCTCCAGGCAAGTATACCCAGGAGAACATTCAGACAAGAGTTATTTTAGAAGGTCGGGGCTGCTGACAAGGCCACAGTCAGGTCGAATCACTGCAGAAAACTAATATCCTACATGGGTAGCAATGCTCAACACAGAGAAGTTGATTTTTATCAGTCACAGTTTAAAAAAGATGTTTTCAACTACTCTGAAAGGAACAGTTTCTGACATTCTGGTTGACTCAAAAAAAAAAAGGCAAAATGCTGAGTTTGTAGATAAAATAATCTCTTTTCCTAAATGAACAACTAAGTAAAAAAAGAACTTAAAAATCTCTGGGCTAACAAAATGAAGAGACAGGCTGAGATATTCATAGTGATTTTACCCTCATTTATAATAGCCCATCTTTTCACATGAAAATTGTCATTCTTCCGGATGCTGTACCTAGGACCAGCAAGGAGAACATAGTTAACTGCCTCCAAGAAGTATGTTCTAACAATCTTCATAAAATCACAGATACTTTTTTAAACTTGAAAAATCTCATTTGACTTAATTTTTAAGTGAATTCCTTTATCATGCCCTTTGTAGCCCCATCTTATTGGAATATATTGAATTAATTTTATTCTTTTTTTTAAAGAGAGAGAGAGAGACAGAGAGAGAGAATTTTAATACTTATTTTTAGTTTTCGGAGGACACAACATCTTTTTTTGTATATGGTGCTGAGGTTCGAACCCAGCGCCACACACATGCCAGGTGAGCGCGCTACCACTTGAGCCACATCCCCAGCCATTAATTTTATTCTCTATCATGTATTTTATAATAATGTAGGCTGTTATAATTGTTATTTACATATACTAAATATAACAGTAATATTAATTAATGATATACTAATAAAATGTTTTAATACATTTTAAAATACATAAATACAAAATTGACACATAAATATCTTATATTAGTATATTAATTTCAAAGAGAACTAAACAGTCACCATGGAAAAGAAGATTCTGAAGCACTGAAATTTTTTTATGTCCTTAATCTATTTTCTTAATTAGTCTACCCATCAAAGGTCTCCCAGTCTATATGATTTTTCTCTGTCATTAGCAGAAATAAGCTGTTATTTCAGAATCAAAAAATATGCTGATGATTTGAGAGATTGGATGAAATTTTGATGCTTAAGAAGAAAGATGAAAAAAGAAAGAAGTCAGTAATTATGATACTTTGTTACAGATTGGGAAGTAAATTCATCCTAACTTTCAGGAAGTTGGTTTCCATTTTTATAACTGCCACTTGTGTGTCATACAATTACATTTTTTTACTCTGGGTCCCTGGAGCCCAGAAGTGGTCAAGGAAATAGTTCAAAGGCATCTCTGTGTGCTGCACTGTATCGCTGCATCGCCCTGTAGGATGTAGTTGATCAGTATGCATGATCTCATTGACTCAGTGCCTCCATTTCTGAAACTCTACAAGTAAATAATAGTAATTAGGGCTGGGGCTGTAGTTTAGTGGAAAAGCTGCTGGCCTAGCATGTATGAGGTAGTGGGTTCGATCCTTAGCACTGCACAGAAATAAATAATATAAGGGCATTTTGTCCATCTGCAATTACCAAATAAATAAATAAATAAATAAAGATTATAATGTTAACTAGGCAAAAGACTGTTTGTATGAACTTTTTCATTTGAACACACACACACACACACACACACACACACACACACACACTTATTATCTCAGGCAAACATTTAACCATGAATTAGTGAATGGATTAAAATACAACCATTAAGATCATAGATAGAAGATGATATAGTAACATAAAAAGTAAAAATGATATGTTAAATTGTTAAAAACATGAGATAAAAGTCTATTGCTGCATGATTAAAATGATGTCCAAATTTCTTGTGAAAAAATATAAGAAAAAAAAATCTCCCAAACTCAAACCATAATGTGTAGATAACGGGATTAAGATTGAAATATTTTCCTATGTGCCAGAAAAGTTCTTTTAAAGAATTTGAGTTAGATAAAAATAGAATTTTTAAAAAAGAGAGTGAAATTATATAATAATTCAAAATGAATTCCCCCAACTAAAACATGGAATACCAAAGAATTATCAAATAAATAAAATCAAGACTTTTAGGCTGGGCTACCCCTCCTCCTTTCTTACCCAGCCTCCTTACAGACTCATGAAGTCTGAGTTATGGGATACATAATGGCCTCCATGGAACATAGTACAAACAAATAAAACCTAAATGCCCTGTCTTAGAAAATCACCATGTTCTGTTAATTTTTAAAATCCCCCAAACCCTGATTATTTAAATATTAGTGACAGAGCCAGGAGCAAACTAACTCTCTTGAGCTCTTTTGTTCTTTCATCTCTGTATCTATTTCACTATAAACTAGTGCACAAGCTTGGGGAAAAAAACGTGGAGGAATAAATAAAACATAGAGTGTCTTGCAACAAGCCAAGATATTAAGGCTTATCTTACATTGTTTTCCTGAAATCAGTAAAGACACTTCTTCTCAAGTATGGAGTTTTGCTTCAGATTTGCTACTTCATGTACTATTCTTTCCTTTTGATCCATTCACTTTTAGGCCAGTATCTGTTCTAGTTCTCTGTCTGCATTGATAGGACTTAGAACCGCCCGAGGGTCAAATTTAAATAAGCAAATAAAGACACATTGCATGCAGAAATATATTAAAGGTTATACATAATCAATAATGAAGAAATTATATTTTTCCTGGAACTGAAGACTTAAATCAATTTCTTCAATATGAATCTTGTACAGGTAAATTGTGTTTTCTCTTTTGAGTTAAATTCATAATTAGTGTTTAGAGATCATGACGAGACTTTTAACTTTCAGGTGAGTTTAATTTAATTATGTATTCATAATTTTCACTTATTTTTTTCTAACAAGGTTATGATTTTTAAGCCATATATCTTTGCCACTTAGTTAATGAATTGAATAATGACTACTGCCTCCTCAATCGGGTTTTATTAATCAATGCCAGTAAATTATACAAAACCTGTTAGATGAAAGAAACAACTTCATTCTTAAAATCTTTTCTTTTATAATTTTACTAATTTTAGCTTAGTTTCTTTATTTTAAAACTAAATTTATTTTCTGAAGCCTTATAGCAAAGCATGTATATATGTGAAAAAGATAGAAAGAGGGAGAGAGGGAGGAATTGACCTTAGAGAGTTGCCTGGTTTAAATTATCTATGAGTGAGCAGGTGTTAGAGACAGTAATTGGAATTGCTATGATTATCTGCTCCTTTCAACCACATCTAAGTAAAACAAAATCATACTAAATAGCTTATTGGCAGTAGAGCTCAGACTTCTTCCATTTGAGATAAGATTTTAACTAAGCAGCCAAAATGAGTTGGATCTGGAGATCTGAAAACCAAGTTTGCTGGTTGTAGATCATATTTTAAATTTGGTTGTTTTATAATAATCCTCCATCATTTCTTTAAAAATCATGTTGCCAGTGGAGACGTTTGGTTACTTCCAAGGTTTGTTTTCTGATTGGGAACTGGAAGTAGAATGAAAAGATATTCTTTTTAATGAAAGTATTTAGCAAGAAGAATTGGGCCTACCAACTGGAAAAAAAAAAAACTTAGTTCTAAAGACCAAACTAAGATATAATTTGGGTTTTAAAAGGCACTCACAAGAGTCACTTATTCTTGTTATATTTGAAAACTGGAAAATCCAGCTGGCATTATGGGAGTCACTTAAAATACCAGTAGGTTAAGAGGCAGATCCATAAAAAACACTTAGTTATGAAAATTCCCTCAGTCACTGGGTAGTCCAACCTCCCTTGCTTATCTGTGAAATGTATAGTTTCAGTGATTGGCTTACAGGTACATGATTCAATAAAAGCCCAAGATGTTTTTCTACATTAGCAAACACTTCCCTGTTTCTTTTAACCACAAGAGATGCCTTCCTTCTCCATAATGTGGTGTGAGAATGTAAGGCTTAGAACAGGAAAAGGAGGGCCTAGATGGACTGCATGTGGCAGAGATTGGGAGTCCACCATTTAGAACCCAAGCATCACATTTATACCATCTCACAGAGAGAATGAGAGGAACTATCTGAGCTTCTCAATAGTTTGTCTGAAGCTAAAAGCTACTTTTTATTTGCCATAGATCTATGTATGCAAAACTAAGTTCACAAAAGTACTTTCTTTTCAATATGTAATTAGATTAAACAAATCCCAAAACTATGATCTAAAATGGTGCACGAAACCTTCTGATGATCCTCAGCACTTGAGTTTGATCATTAAATGCCCTGTCCTGAGTTTCTTTTGGTTAGGAGAGTTTTGAAAAGGATACAGATCTCATTGATCATTCCAGGTCTTCCCTCTTTAAAGCAAACTGAAGATTTCAGTTGAAAATATAGGATAACAGGGAGTAAATATCCCCAAAGTACTTAGGTTCCTTATCCAATCAGATGGAAGTAGAAGAAACACAAACTTTGGAGTTTGGCAAACCTGGGTTCAAATTCTAGCTCCAATCCACTAATTATGCAATCCTGTGCAAGTTATTTTACCCCTCTTAGGTTTACCCTCTCATGTGAAATACTGATAACAGCATTTACCTTGCAGGGGTTTTGACAGGATTAAAGGATGGCAAGTTTAAGTAAAGTGCTTATTGCATGAATTAACTCAGAAGGAGTCAAAACTCAAGCTCCATCACTAATATTACAACATTTCATTTCTGTTTCATATGTTTTTCTGGATACAATTCTTATATATAAATTTTACGTCCCAACATCACTAGAAAACAAACTCTAGTAGCATTCGTTTCTTATGGAGTTGAAAATGTTTACAATTATTGTAACCAAGGGAAGATTTGGGGAAGTTCTGTTGACTCCCTTCCATTCTCATTTTGAGCCTACAGGGAGTAAAATGGTATTATTATTTTTCATGAATGAACAAATTTGTTGTTCCAATGAATACACTCTATATTTAATAAACAGAGATGGTAAACAAGTATGTGACTTTCGTTGCCAGGAAATTCCAATGCAAACTAGTAAAGGTTTGTGCACTGCCATCACCCCTCCACCCTCCCTTCCTACAGCTGTGTCAAGCCCTTCTGATTCAGCATTGCTCTGCCTCCTTGGAGTGAGCACCTGCCTTCTGAATTATTCAAAACACAGGGCTCCTGGGTGCTCCTTCTGGCAGACTAGAGTTGTAAGGGTCATCCATATCTACTCGCCATCCTTTTTCTTATGAAGTTCTCTGTATTTATCATATCAGTAAATATTTATTTTATACGATAAAAATTTAATAAATATTTATTTTCTATTTTCTGTTCTGGCCATGTTACACATTGGAATTAGCCACACTGGTTTATAATAATTAATTACATGGATATTTATGTTAGATAGCTATTGAAATTACATAATAATTTTCTTCACAGAATCTTCAAATAGCTACAGAATGAGGGACTCTGAGTAGGAAGGGCAAAGGAAATGCATAGGAAAGCAGGCTTCAAAGAAAAGAACATCACTGTGAACTGCTGGGGAAACAGCAGTGGCTCTATTCCCCTACCAAGTAAGCATAGCAACAGTTTAATTGGGTGGCTTAGTTGGAGAGCAGGTTCTAAAAGGAGCGGGAGACTTAGAGACATTGCCTTAATCAATGGCTCACAAAATCTAATTTTTGCAAGTAATGTATGTAGGTAAGACTTTTTGGTACTAGTGTAACTTTTGAGTCATAAACACAGATGAAGACAGAATGTCAACTTCAGATTCATATTTGAAAACAAAGAGCAAGTCACAAACATGTCAAAAGGAATAACACATTTTTTAGGAGTACCAGCTGTGGAGCCAGGCTGAGTATTTGAATCCAGACTTTCTCATATACCAGCCATGTGATCTTGAGTAAGTTACTTAGCCTTTCCATGCCTCAGTTCTCTCTTCTATAAAGAGGGAGAGATAATTGGGTTGACTTTATAGCTTTCTTATACAGATTGAGTTTGTTAAGAACATTTCAAACAGTTCAAACCCTATTATTATTTTAGAGGGCTAAGTTGTTATTATTTTAAGGGACTAAGATGATTAAAACTCTGATTTTATGTTTCTATTTTAAATATAGATAAATTTGTCAGGTTGAATTATTATGACTTTTATATTAGAAATGTATCAGTAATTGAGGCAAACTATATCCCAGACTAAGAAGCACAATTTAGGGCCTAGGGTGTAGCTCAGTTGTAGAGTGCATGCTAAGCATGTACAAAGCCCTAGGTCCTATTCCCAGCACTAATAATAATAAATATAAATTTCAATTCAACCAAAAACATTCTTTAAAATATTTGGAGAATAAAATATGTAGCTTTTTTTTTAAAGTTAGAGACCTGAAAGCTTTACTTGATAATAGTCTAACAATATGGTTCATTTGGTCCAGCAGTAAAAGAAGCAGAAAATACACAGCTAGCAAAAACACAACTTACCCATTTAGCTTTGTGCCTTCAACATTAGATAGTATGTTGTTTGTTTCATTCTTAGAGGGGTGTCATCAAATAACTTTTTATCTACCTTGATATAAGAAACAATAATCATTGGACTGAAGGAACAGATCAGAAATGGTTATTTCCTTCAACACCTAAAAATCTTTAAAAATATATCATCAATGGGTACTTTCTTCAGAACTTAGAAAATAGAAGATAATATGAAAAGGATTTTAGTGGGTTTTTTTTTTTTGCCAGTAACATTGTTTTCTAGACTGAATTTGCCTTTCTAACCCTGTCATGTCCCCAGAGATAAAAATTTTAGAATAGGCAAAGAAGATATTCAGAGATTCTAAAGTCCTTTACAGAATCAAGAAGCACTGATAGGAATTAGATTCCAGGGGGAGAATTGGACAAGAGAGGGATTTTTTTCAATATAAAAACTATGTTTACTAATAATACAATGCCAAATACAATAAAAAACAAAATTGTTTAAGTGCATTGTGTTAGGCAAAGATGAAAGAACATAAGTTCATTAGATTAGAAAGGGGGAATGAAAGGAAGGGTTTGTATTAGGACACTGTAGAATGAATTGGATATAACTTTCCTATGTTCATATATGAATACACAACAAGTATAACTCCACATCATGTACAACCACAAGTATGGGAAGTTATACTCCATGTATATCCAACATGTCAAAATATATTCTACTGTCATGTATCACTAAAAAGAACAAATAAAAATATTTAAAGTACATTGTATCAGTATATACTGTAGGAAAAGTTAATAGTCCTCCCACTTCAGATGTTGCAGCATGCTGGGTATTGTCTCTGGGACCCCTTCCTGGACTGCCAGGGCAGGTGGGTGCCCCACTTGCACTTTCTCTAGCATGTCCTTGGCTTCACAGATGTTCAGTTTCCTCACCAAAGAAATATAGATGCTCTACATAATAGGAGGAAGTCTTATTATTTTCCTACTTGAGAAAATATAAGTTTCTTCCTTAAATTTTCTTTTTTTGCAATGTGTAGATTATTTTCTCTATATGCTAATTTTTAGTATCGACTTATATGTTTAGGGTTTGTTTGAATGGTTGTAGGCACTAGTTTACTACGTACTACATGTATGTATACAATATACACATATTATTTATATGCAAACATACATAGCACGTTATAATTTTTACTATAAAATAAAATGTGGCTGAAGCAGGAATTATCTTCAACTGTTTCTAGTTTATAAAATCTCAATACACTTCATTATGAGGTAGTCTCACTTATTAAGTGGTCACTGTCTAGCAAGGTGCATGATAATGAGATAAAAGGGGCTCAGTGCATTTTATTCCCCTTTTGAAACATACACTATTATACATTTGCACCAACAGGGTTTCTTTTTGGAGAATCATTTTCTTGTTTCAATATTCCTTTTATTATTAAATTAAACACCTCATGTCATTGCAACTGTCTGGGCCAGATATAGTAGAGTGTGCTGTGTAAAGTTCTAAAAAGGCACATTTATAATAACCAGGCCTCCCTTTTATATTGATTCAAATTATGTCTAGTTCTGAAGTAAAATAAAATCTATAAGAAAAATCATTTTATGCTATGAAAGTTTCTTCTTCTAAAAAAATATTTCAATTACTATCCTTTCTCATTTATTAATATACAATGAAATAGTTGGATTGCATTTTTCAGGGTACTAAGTTTTTAAAATGTTATGCTGTACATAGGACAAAATCACTCTCTAGGTCTTTTGCCAGAGCTTTGAATGTGAACAGGAAGTGTAGTGCCAGACTATATTGCGGAGGAGGCGACATTTTAAAGCAATCACAGGACATATTGCAGATCCACACTAAAGTCAGACCAGGAACAACATCTGGCTGGACATAAGAAATCATAAAACTAATGTATTTCCTATGTTATAAGCAATTAGGCCCAATTAGCACCTGACTTACATTGTTTTGTTTTACCATCCCCTGACTGCCTTACCTGTAATCATTTCTCCAGTGATTCTTTTGGAGGTCCTAATAATTTTACAGATAGGCATATTATCTGATATACTTATCTTCTGGGGGGAAAAAAAGAACATTTGCAATGTGGGAGGTCCTGAATTTAGAAAAAGAGAGAGAGGCAGGAGCCTTTTATAGAAAGATGCCAAATGGAGAAGAGCTCAGCGCTGGAAAGGGGTTATCCATAAGAATTAAATAGTTGGCAGTGCTGTGGAAACTCAGAGTGTGTGTAAACTTGAAGAAAGACAGCTTATCCTGAGTCCCCTCTCTATAATAAGATACATCTTAAGCTAGCAGAGGAGAACCTTGAATGGAAATATAAAAATTTTATGTAAAACTCTGATGTGAAGTGAAAAATGCCCAGGATATCATATGAGTTTTGGACGACAGGAAGAGATTAACCACTGGCAATCTCAAATGGAAACTGTAGGTGTAGCATAACCCCATAAAACTATAAGACATTCTGAAACATCTGAGTCATCATTCCTTATTTTCACTTAAATATTTTTATGCTGTGTTTAAGGAGGAAGATGAAGTGTCTAGCAAATTAGAAATAGCCCAACTTCATTTGGTTCCTGGAACATCATCTTTGTGTAGTGAACATTGATTGTAAAATCAGTTTTAAAGAAAATTAAAATGACTGGTGATCTCTACCCTAGGAGACCGTCTATAGAACTGTTATTTTTAAAGCAAAATCAATATCTTACACCATTAGTGATACTAAGGAAAGACAGAAGAGAAAATCAGTGTTGTTGCAAAGATTGATTTTTTTTTCTCTTTATGTACTTTCCTATTGATCTAAGAATTCGCAACTTAAACTGCTGGGGTTATAATTTAAATATTACTAAAAAAGTATTTGGAAAGAAAATTTCATGTTATTATGTCATTTTCTCTTTATTGTTTTATTTTATACACTCTAAAGCCATTCAATTCTGTTTCATACATGTGCACTCGCGCATGCACACACACACACACACACACACACAAACATTTCCATCATCATTGCAGAAACTACACATTTTGGAATAACCATTGATTTACACTTTGAAATAGGGAGGAAGTCTAACAAGGATATCATCTTTGTGAGTAAGTTTTTATTATTCTCTTGGGCTGCACATTTGCCACATGTGTATTTAGATAGACTCCAGATGTCAAATGGGGATATCAAAAAGAAAATTGGATTTTACAATAGATCAGGTTTGGGGCAGGTGCAAATATTTTAGTTTAGAAAAGAAGTTCAGGAAGTAGTGAGGAGATTGGTATTAGAAAGAAGGATGTTTCAGATATTAACTGTCACACATCTCCAGATGTTCTACAAACTGAAGAAATTACAAAGGCAGAAGTTAACATCTAGACTAACAGATGGCTTCTTCTACTTGCAGCACTTGCTGATTAACCATTTTGAATAAATATTTTACTTTAGTAAGTCCAATTGCAAGTTTTCCAAAAGCATTCTGCCAGCTATTTTAATGGGATATTCCAGAATGCAACTAAGGGACCTTGCTACTCATACCTGTATTTAATATTTAATTCCTTGGATCATCGTTTATGACACACTTTTGACAGTAAAGCAGAATCTTCAAACATTAAGATGCTTTGGAAACCATGAAAGGAAACTTTGCATTTAAGTAGTACTCACTTCCAGATCCCTTTACAGGCCTGAATGTGAAAACATTTTCTAGATAGATGTAGGATTTTCTAGAAGCAATTTCTTGAGTCTTTTCTTTATGGTTACCTGCAAACTTTAAAAAATGACAAATGAATATCACCAGATTTCAAACATTGGTTTCAACTGCTTCTTTAATGAAAAGAAAATAGGAGTATTTATTTTATGGACAGCTGAATTGGCCAGTTACTTGTAAAACAATTCAGAGTAGGCTTGTTTGAACAAATGAATAAATGAAATAGTTATTCTTAGTGATAGAACAACATAGACACATCCAAATAGGCAGTGAAGAAAAGTGGTGCTTACCAAGGAAACCTATTCACTATAGCAAAATATTCCTCATTATGTGATTTGATGACCACCTGCATCAGTCAGCTGGGGAACTGACACAAAATACATAGTCAATGTTTCGACCCTCATACTTTGTTCCACACTCTCTGCTCATGTAAGACCAGAAATCTGAAATTTTTACCAGCTTACCTGGTATGTGTTACACTATTTAGCTTTTCATAACTAAAGGGACAATACAATATATTCAAGAGAAAAATAAATTAGAAGGGAGTTTGGAGCCAGATTTTAAAAATGTAAATGCCAGGCTAAGAGGTTTAGACTTTATTCAGTGAGGAATGGAGAACCGTTGAATAACTTTTAACAAGAATAGCACACAATTAAAGCACACTTGGGGAAGTTTAACATTGCAGAACTGGATAATGTTAGGGCTTTAGGACAGAGAAAAAGTCTGGCAAAATATGAGGCTATGAGGTCCCGAATTGGATAAGGGCTCTGGGAACAGACAGAAAATGATACATTGTATTTTAAAAGAATTCACAGGTGATTTCCTGAATATAAGCAATTGCAAAGAAGATAGACAAGATCACAAGTAACCATGAGGTTCTGAACCTACCTAATTAACATCATGAGTTAGAAGAAAGACTCAAATCAGGGAAAATTATTAGTTGGGTGATGTGCATGAATATGTGGTTAGAATATAATTAAACAGTGGACAACAGAGTCAAAAGCTAACATCTAGATAGGGGATCCAAGATGGTGGGCCAAAAGGAGGCGCATTCTGTGTCACTCAGTGACCTGAGTCTCAACTAGTGGGAATACTGCTGTGCTGAGAGTGATGGAGGCCCCCCGCTCTCACACAGGAATCACAGCCACAGGGCCATGAGGGCCTGGGCCTCAGTGTTAGAAAAGGACTCCCTACTCCCAACTATTAGCCTATGCAGGTCTCACAGGTGACTTAGCAGGATCACTGGCAGGGGCACTGGCACAGAATTCCCATAAGCCACTTCCACAAAGGACACTCAGCCACTACCCATGCTCAGGAACTATGGCTGCCATTCTGATGTGGACCCCATTCTACCAATGTGGGGCTCCCAGGTCGCCATAGCTCTATACTTGCGGTAGCCTACCTGTACCTGGGGACAAACAGGCTCTGGAGAAAGCCCACAGCCACAACCCTTCATGCCACAGAGCTCATCTCTGAATGCATCGCACAAGGCTATCACCTGGCTCCCCTCACCCAACCTGACACTCCATCACCAAAAGCAACAGCCTCCACCTTGGGTCACCTCCATCACTATCTTTAGGGCGACTAACAGTTTGGAACACCAGATAGCCAGGTACCATAGTTTGCTAATTCTCCCCCATCCCCAGCAGCCACTAAATCAGCAGAGTGACTGCCCAATTCAAAACAGTCCCCGCAACTGGTGTGCAGCCACCAGAGTGCAACACACAAGACCCCCAAGACCCCCAGAGAGGAAAGTTCCCGATTAGGAAGTAGAAAGGGAGACAGTGAAGGAGATACACTTAGAGACTAAGTTAGAGGGCAGGAACTGTGAGGTTTAGAGGCGAGATAAGGAGATAAGACCTGGCACCCACACCACAGGAGCAGACCTCAAAAGGAGATCCTTGAGGTGCTGTCTCCCAACAGGTCCAGCAGGTGCCTTAACCTACCTCCAGTTTCCCTGCATCCAAGACCAACCCTCACACCCTGGAAACCCCCACCATCCTGAGGGGAGAGATATACCAACTAAGAATAGACAACCACACCTATTGGATGAGAAGGGAAGCAGGAAAGAAACTGATCTCCAACCAAAACAATCCTTGATTCTTCCTTCTAGATTTTTGTCTTTCTTTCTTCTCCCTCTCTATTCTCCTGCCCTCACATCCCAACATATGTGAAACCAAGTACTTTTCATGAATTAGAATACTGAGGACTGAGAGAGAGAGCTGAAGAGTATATAACAGTTGTGTTGTATTTTTCATCTTCTATTTTTTTTCTTTTTTCTTTCTATCTTTTACTATTTTAACATTTTTAAAAATTTTTTCTTAATGTATATTTGTGATTGTCTTATGTACTCTACTGTCTTCCCTCTTATTTGTCTACTCCAAATTACTACCTCTCTATTCTCCTGCTACTAACCTTCTCCTTTAGATTTCTCTTTTATACTTCCTGAGATATAACTCTATATCCTCATTTCATACCCCCTCAGCATGTATCTTCCTATAACACACCACCAGTTCTTTGTCCACCATCAGACACTGTAAACCGTTTTACAAACCTATATTGTAGATAATAATTGAATTCACCATTTCTGTATATTGTGACCAAACTACGAATGTCTTAATAACAACCATTTCTTTTTAGGTGGTATTTTGTTTATATTGGGATCTGTTAACATTGTCCTTCCCCTCAAATGTGAGGTATTGGAACCCTAAAGGGGCACTATAAGACTATAGGGTAAAAATGGTAATGCCTCAGATCCACAGAGCTAGATAAGAAGACACATGAGGAACATGAAAAGACAAGGGAAGAAAGTGCTCCAAACAAATCAAGATACCACATTATTAGAATCCATGGCCAGCACAGCAGATGAAATGATGGAGAAGGAGTTCAGGATGTACATAATTAAGATGTTCTCTGAATTAAAGGATGATATAAGAGAGCAAATACAAGCAGCAAAAGATCATTTCAACAAAGAGCTACATAAGCAAATACAGGAAGGAAAAGACTATTCAATAGGGAGATAGAAGTTCTAAAGAAAAATCAAATAGAAATCCTTGAAATGAAAGAAACAATAAACCAAATTAAAAGTTCAATTGAAAGCATCACCAACAGATTAGAGCACTTGGGAGATAGGACCTCAGATAATGAAGACAAAATATGTAATCTTTAAAAGAATGTAGACCACACAGTAAAAATGGCAAGAAACCATGAGCAGAGCATTCAAGAAATATGAGATAGCATAAAAAGGCCAAATTTAAGAGTTATTGGGATAGAGGATGGCATAGAGTCCCAAACCAAAGAAATGAACAACATGTTCAATGAAATAATATTAAAAAGTTTTCCAAACATGAAGAGCAAATTAGAAAATCATATTCAAGAGGCTTCCAGGATGCCAAATTTACAAAATCACAACAGATCCACACCAAAGCACATTATAATGAAAATGCCTAGCATATAGAATAAGAAGAGAATATTAAAAGCCATAAGGGAAAGGAATCAGATTACATATAGGGGGAAACCAATTAGGTTATGTGCAAATTTTTCAACCCAGACCCTAAAAGCTAAGAGATCCTGGAACAACATATATCAAGCTCTGAAAGAAAATGGATCCCAACCAAGAATTTTGGATCCAGGAAAATTAAGCTTTAGATTTGATGATGAAATAAAAACTTTCCATGATAAACAAAAGTTAAAAAGAATTTACAACTAGAAAACCTGCACTAAAGAACATGCTTGGCAAACTATTCTATGAAGAGGAAATGAAAAACAATGATGAAGATCAACAGAGGGAGGTATTACACTAAAGGAAAAGCTAATCAAAGACAAAACCAAGTCAAGTTAAATAACAAAATTAAACAAAAATGGCTGGGAATACAAATAATATCTCAATAATTACTCTGAATGTTAATGGCCTAAACTTTCTCATCAAAAGACATAAGCTAGCTGATTGGACAAAATAAATAAATAAATAAATAAGACCCAACAATGTGCTGTCTCCAAGAAACTTATCTCATAGGAAAAGACATCCACAGACTGAAGGTGAAAGTTTGGGAAAAATCATACCACTCACATGGACTATGGAAGCAAGCAGGGGTTTCCATCCTCATATCAAATAGAGTAGACTTTAAGCTAAAGTTAATCAAAAGGAACAAAGAAGGACATTTCATACTGATCAAAAGAACCATACACCAACAAGACATAGCAGTTATAAATATATATGTCCCAAACAGTGGAGTATCTATGTTTATCAAACAAATTCTTCTCAAGTTCAAGAGTCAAACTCACCACAAAACAATATTTCTGGATGACTTTAACAGACCTCTTTCATCACTGGATAGACTTCCAAACAAAAGCTGAAGAAAAAAACTATAGAACTCAATAATATGATCAATATCTTAGACATAACTGACATATATAGAATATTTCATCATTCAAAAAGAATACACTTTCTTCTCAGCAGCACATGGATCCTTCTCTAAAACAGACCATATATTATGCCACAAAGCAACTCCTAACAAATACAAAAAAGTATAGATACTACCCTGCATTCTATCAGGTCATAGTAGAATGAAATTAGAAATCAATGATAAAATAAGAAATAAAATCCACTACAAAACCTGGAGACTAAATAATATGCTACAGAAAGAACAATGAACAATGGGTTGAACAATGAACAATGTTGCGAAACAATGGGTTGCAAAAGACATCAAGGAAGAGTTTTAAAAATTTTTAGAGATAAATGAGAACATTGATACAATGTATGAAAATCTCTGGGACACTATAAAGGCAGTACTAAGAGAAAAGTACATTGCACAGAATTCATACTTTAAAAGAAGAAAAAGTTTGGGCTGGGGTTGTGGCTCTGTAGTAGAGCACTTGACTAGCATGTGTGAGGCCCTGGGTTCAATCCTCAGCACCACATAAAAATAAATAAATAAATAAAGGTATTGTGTCCAGTTACAACTAAAAATTTAAAAAGAAAGAAGAAAAAGTCAACAAATAAAAGACCTAACATTACATCTAAAAGGCTAGAAAAAGAAGACCAAATCAACACCAAAAGCAGAAGATACGAAATCATTAAAATCAAAACTGAAATCAATGAAATTGCAAAAAAGAAACATTTGAAAAAATTAACAAAACAAAAAGTTGGTTCTTTGAAAAAATAAATAAAAGTCACAAACCCTTAGCCATGCTAACAAAGAGAAGGAGAGAGAAAATTCACATCACTAACATACATGATAAAAAGGAAATATCACAACAGACACTACAGAAATACAGAAGATAATTAGAAATTATTTTGAAAACTTGTACTCTAATAAAATAGAGAATATCAGAGGCATTGATAGATTTCTAGAGGCATATGAGTTGCCCAAATTGAATAAGGATGATATGCACAATTTAAACAGGTAAATTTCAAGCAAGGAAATAGAAGATGCCATCAGAAACCTGCCAACCAAAACCAGCCCAGGACCAGATAGATACACAACTGAGTTCCACAGGACCTATAAAGAAGAACTAATACCTATACTCTACAAATTATTTAATAAAATAGAAAAAGAGGGAGCATTTACAAACTCATTCTATGAGGCCAATATCACCCTGATTTCAAGCCAGGCAAGACACATCAAAGAAAGAAAACTTCAGAAGAATATTGTTAATGAACATAGATGAAAAAAATTCTCAATAAATTTCTGGCAAATCGAATACAAAAACATATCAAAAAGACATGCACCATGATCAAGTGTGGTTCATCCCAGGGATGTAAGGTTGGTTCAACATACAAAAATCAATAAAATGTAATTCATCATATCAATAGCCTTAAAGATAAGAATAATATGATCATCTCAATTGATGCAGAAAAAGTAATTTGACCAAATACAGCACCCATACATGTTCAAAACACTAGAAAAACTAGGGATAACAGGAATAAATCCCAATATCAGCTATCTATGCAAAGCTGCAGGCCACCATCATTCTAAATTGAGAAAAAATGAAAGCATTCCCTCTAAAATCTGCAACAAGACCAGAATGCTCTCTTTCACCACTTCTATTTAACATAGTTCTTGAAACACTGGCCAGAGCAAGTAGACAGACAAAAGAAATTAAAGAGACATGGATAGGAAAAGAAGAAGTTAAATTAGCACTATTTGCCAATGATATGATTCTATACCTAAATGATCCAAAAAATTTCACCAGAAAACTTTTAGAACTAGTAAATGAATTCAGCAAAGTATTAGAATTCAAAATCAACACCCATAAATCAAAGGCATTTCTCTATATCAGTGACAAATACTCTGAAAGGAAATCTACCCCATTAACAATAGCATAAAAAAATAATTTGGAATCAGCTTAATAAAAGAGGTAAAAAAAAAACTCTACAATGAAAACTACAGAATGCTAAAGAAAGAATTAAAGAATACCTTAGAAGTTGGAAAGATCTCCCATCTTCTTGGATAGGCAGAATTAATATTATCAAAATGACCATACTACCAAAAGCACTATACAGATTTAATGCAATTCCAATCAACTTACCAATGACATTCCTCATATAAATAGAAAAAAAAAGCAGTCATGAAATTCATCTGGAAAAATAATAAACCCATAACAGCTTAAGCAATTCTTAGCAAGAAGAGTGAAGTAGGTGGCATCACTATACCAGACCTCAAACTATTCTACAGAACAATAGTAACCAAAAAAAGCATAGTATTGGCACCAAAATAGACTGGTATACCACGGGTATAGATAGAGGACAAAGAGACTAACTAAGGCATATAATTGCATTTATCTCATATTAGACAAAGGTGCCCAAAACATACATTGGAGAAATGATAGCCTCTTCAACAAATCGTGCTGGGAGAACAGGAAATCCATATGCAACGAAATGAAATTAAACCCTATCTGTCACCATGCACAAAACTCAACTCAAAATGGATCAAAGACCTAGGAATTAAACCAGAGACACTGATGGAGACTTGGGCCTATTAGAAGAAAAAGTTGGCCCAAGTCTCTATCATGTCAGATTAGGCCCCAGTTTCATTAATAAGACTCCAATAGCACAAGAATTAAAATGAAGAGTCAATAAATGGGATGGATTCAAACCAGAAAGCTTCTTAGCAAAAGAAATAATCAGTGAGGTGAATAGAGAGCCTACTGCTTGGGGGAATATTATTACCACTTGCACACCAGGTAGATATACAACCAATTAACAAATACATGAAAAAAAAAAGTTCATCCTCTCTAGCAAGTAAAGAAATGCAAATCAAAACTACTCTAAGATTTCATCTCAACTCAGTTCAGAATGGCAGCAATTAAGAATACAAACTATAATAAGTGTTAGCGAGGATGTGGGGAAAAGCACACTCATACATTGCTGGTGGCACTGCAAATTGGTACAGCCAATAGAGAAAGTAGTATGGAGATTCCTTGGAAAGCTAGAAATGAAACCACCATTTGACCCAGCTATCCCACTCCTCCGTCTACATCCAAATGGCTTAAAAACAGCATACTACAGGGACACAGCCATACCCATGTGTATAGCAGCACAATTCACAATAGTTAAACTGTGGAACCAACTGAGATGCCCTTCAGGAGATGAATGGATAAAAAAATGTGGTACATATACACACTGGAATATCACTCATCATTAAAAGAGAATGAAATAATGGCATCTGCAGGTAAATGGATGGAGTTGGAGAATATAGTGCTAAGTAAAGTTATCCAATCCCCAAAAACCAAATGCTGAATGTTTTCTCTGATATATGGAGGCTGATTCATAGTGGGGTTGGGAGGGGGAGCATGAGAAGATTAGAGGAACTCTAGATAGAGCAAAGGGGTGGAGGGAAAGAGAGGGGGCATGGGTGTAAAAAAAGATATTCGAATGAGATGGATGTCATTACCCTAAGTACATGTATGAAGACATGAATGGTGTTTATGTACTTTATATACAATCACAGATATAAAAAATTGTACTCTATATGTATAATATGAATTGTAATGCATTCCACTGTCATATGTAACAAATTAGAATAAAAAATAAATTAAAAAAAAAGAAAAAAGCTAACATCCAGATAGGAGAGAAAAAGACCGGGTTGCTAGCTCCTTACACTGAAAATAAATGATATTACTAATTTTACACTGTAATTGCATTATATTCACATGGATTTATTTGTAGCTATTTCCTGTTTCTGAAATTTTAATTAGGAAATTTTTTTCCCACTTCACTCCTAAAAATTCCTTGCTATTTACCCAGCTATTTTTCCTTTATCTGAATTTAGTAAACTTCATTTAGAATTCATATAAGCAAATCACTGTTTATGACAGAACCAGTTCTTGTCTTTCCTGATAAAGACTCTTCTGTTTGGTATTATTTCATTGTATATTAGTGTATTGAAATTTCAGGCGGAGAAGAAGAGAGAAGGAGAGATTTACAGCAGGGAGGGAAGAGGATGGGAGTCTCCTACTCAGAGCACTTCCAGGGAAAGTTTAACCACTGGGGCATCTCCCAACCAAAATTGCCAACAGGGAACAAGCTTGCCTTAATCCTCAAATGTGCTCAATCACTGTCTGGGGGAAGCCCATAAGGTGGCAAGAGTAAATATCACCAAGATGTCAGAGCATAATAGCTAGCTTCCAATGTCCTAAAAGGTACATTTTCCTGGCTGCCACCAGATAGAACCTCTCTGTTTATTTCTGGATAATTGTATTTCACATAATCTCTGCAACAAAGAAATTCAGTAAGTTTAAATTAGCTATTTTTTCTATTTTTGATTCTAATGTAAAAATAATGTCATCATTTTAAGTTTATCTTCTGCATAATATTATTTTATGAGTCTCTAAAAGGAAATGCAACACTTACCGTTTCTTATGGTTTAGGTATGTGAGGCAATGCAAGAAAGTTCAGAGGTGAAATGATTGATCATGACAGCCTTAACCTAATTAGTGGATTAATCCACTCAATTGTATTAATTGGGTGGTAAGTGTAGGCCTTTAGGGTCTCGCTGGAGGAGTTGGGTCATAGGTTGTGTGCCTTTGTGGCTTATATTTTGTCCAGGTGAGGAGCTCTGTCTCTGCTTCCTAGTGGTCATGCCCTGAGCTGCTTTCTTCCACCATGCTCTTCCTCCATGATGTTTTCTATCTCACCTCGGGCCTACAGCATTGTAGCTAGCTACCTATGGACTGAGACCCCTAAAACCATGAGCTGTAAGTACACTTTTCCTCCTCTTAAATTGTTCTTGTCAGGTCTTTTGGTCACAACATCCTATCAAAGGTTATTCTAAAACAATATCTTATCAAATAATATTTTTAACTATCTAAAAGATGCTACTATTTAGAGTCAAACCCATTATTTCCTACCAACCACTGTAACAGTTTAGTGAGGTAAGGCAATTACAAAAAAACATCAACTACACTTAAAATCAAATATAAAAAAATCACCTGAAAATGACTTTCTTAATAAAATTCTCTATTTGAAAAATTTAAGTTGCTTCTGAGAAGATAATATAATTATTACCCCCCAAATTTAAAAAAAAAGAAGTTTTAACAAAACGCTTAATTCAATAATGAGATGGCCATTAAAATAAATAAGACTTTTAAAGATGATTTAAAAAAACATTTTATTTGAATAATACTTGGAACTATACAAATTTCATGAAATGTTCAAAAATTAAAAATCCAACAAATGTGAAAGATGAATAAACTTACTATATGTACTACATGTATCCTGTACACAAATCTGCATTCCTGCATATTTTCTACAACCACTTTTTAAATTCATATTTCCAAACCTGTTTTTACAATTCTATGATAAAAACACAATTTGTCCAACAAATGTATTTAAAAAATAGCTACAGAACAAATTGTTTTTAGCCATCCTCTGGTTCTAATAATGTCAATGCTGCTATTCAGAAAATTCTCTTTTCCAGTATTCTGGCCATGAAAGCCATTAAACTGCTTCTACTTGAAAAAATGGGGCTCTCATCAGTTCTCTCTAATCACATGCTGTGAAGTGCAATTGTCTTTAAATTTTCATTGAGAAAGAGACAAAAAAAAGCAAAAATAAAGGTACATTGGAATGATTTTGCATACTGCTATTTCTAATAAACATATATAATATATAAATATAAAATGAAGTGACATTTTCAAAATACATAAGCAACATATATGTTTAATTTTAGGGAAGTGCGGTAGAAGAGAATGAATCAAATATCATAAGTATTTGGTTTGGTGCCTAAATGGTCTGGCTTTAGATAAGTATTTTTGTCTCATTGAAATGTTAGCTAGAATTATATTATCTTCATTGTTTCATTTCAATTTAACTTTTGGTAAATCGTGGTCTCTCACTTTTTAAAATTATTTTTCAGAAAATATCTAAGTAGGGTTTATTTGCATGTCATCATTGGTGGCAAATTTATATATTTTTTGGATAAATGCAATTTTAGGAAATGGCCAAAAGTCATTTAGAACTATGACTGGTTGACAAGTTGGGTTAATGAGTGAATAAGTGTTACTATTATTTGATGTTAAAAATTATATGAGTTTTTTTATTAATATATTCATTTTAATTTGGTATATATGACAACAGAATGCATTTGATTCATTGTACACAATGGCAGCACAACTTTTCATTCCTCTGGTTGTACACCATGTAGCATCACACCATATATACAGTCATACATGTACCTAGGGTAATGATGACCATCTCATTCCACCATCTTTCCTGCCCCCGTGAACCCTCCCCACCATTCTGTCCCTTTTGCCTGATCAAAGTTCCTCCATTTTTCCCATGCCCCCAATTTAGACCAGCATCTACTTATCAGAGAGAACATTCAACCTTTGGTTTTGGGGGATTGGCTTACTTTGCTTAGCATATAGTCTCCTACTTTATCCATTTACCTGCAAACACCATAATTTTATTCTCTTGTAATGATGAGTAATATTCCAAGAATATGTTTGAAATCTATAGTCAAGAGTGTTGCTCTATTTGAAAAATGTTTACTTTTCAAGCATTCTTCCAGTTATGACTCGGGCTGGATAAACCTTAGTTATCTGCTTGATTTCTCTTTATCTTCTTCATTATTTTGAACCCTTATTATCACCTTCAAATTAAACTTAAAGAGTATGTTGGATTTCTCTTCCACAGTGAATCCTATAGCTTTGTAATTTCATGTAATTATTATGTTTGTTTTTTAAAAACATTTCCCTGTACAATAAAATCAATGGGAAATCCCGGAAAGTCACTGTTATTGTTCTCAAATCTTTTAATATCTCTTGTGGATAATGGAAAATAATTACTGTGTTTTATAAAAACATTGTCTAGATGACATTCAGAAAAGTTTTAGGTATCAAAAATATGAGATTTACAGCTAATTGAATGGATCTTTTGGTTCAGGCCTCTTCTTATTCTGAGAGAAGTCATTTTATCATCTACCAATTGTGCAAGGGAATTACAGAGAGGTAATATTGCAAAACTACTGCAATATGTGATGTAGAAAATAGAAAAAATGAGTAAAAACCCCATATATTCTCTTGAAATTAATATTTACAACAACATATAGAAAATCCCTAAGCATGAGCTATTTTGACAATATGTAGGACAAATTGATAAACACTGGTGTATTTACCTTGTGTCAGATCCTGTGTAAAGTATAGAGAGTGAGAGAAAGATACCCCAAAACAGACCCTTCCCAACATGTTCACTGGTATTGAGTTATCTACCTCAGTAACTCAATTAATTACATTAGAGCAAGTGATAAATGCTATGAAAGAAGGAAAACATGCAATAGGTTTAAATTTAATTGGGAACAGTTATTACTGCTGCAGCCAAGAGGTTCTCAAGGGAGAAGGAAGATTTGGTATAGTGCCTTGAAAGGTTGATAAGCCTGCCACAGTCTAGCTGGGCACAAAATCACGAGCCACTCACATCTTGTAGATTCAAACAGCAATCCTTTATTCTCGAACTGTCACCTGCACTCTACACACAGGTTCTGGGCAAAACCCACGATTCCACTGGGCTCTGCATCCCAAATACTCTCTGAATCCCATGAGAACTCAACGGGAACTCAAGGAGGAGTTGGGCCTGAGGCAGCAGGATACGCCCTATTCCCAGCAGGGTACTCCTTAAACTTGGAACCGCCCTGAACCCAAGGAGCGGGATACTCCCTAATCCCAGCAGGATACACCCTAAACCTGGATCCACCCTGGTCCTTGAGCAAGGTCACCTTACTCAAGCATACATGCAATGTCACTGCAAATGACCTGGGTCCAAAGGCAAGCCCATTTCCACAATGGAGAGTCCTTCCTCTAAGCAACATGGAGTAGGCTGACAAAGAAATTGCCATGCGTCATTCCTACTTGGCAATGGCTCTCAGCATAAGCCCAAGTTGTATTAAAATGATTCTTGTCACACAAATTCTCATGTATGCAGGGATGTAGGAAAGTTGAGTTTTATGAAATATGTATTTTCTCAAATTTTTAAATTTGGAAAGTAGACTACTGATGGTAGCTCCTGATGGTGCTTATGAATAAATAGTAGGTCCCAACTCACTTTTCTCCTGTATACCTCACATGCTAGAACTGTTCTTGGTGGGAGGAGAACACTGGCTCCCATAATAATTCCCCTTCCTTAATCTAAGTGATGAACTGCTCATCCTCCACTCTTCAGCCCCAAAGTTCCCATCTCCCAGGAAGTCTGTCTTTCCCTGGTGGACTGACAACTGGATCCTTCACAACCCTTCTGCACCCTGGTCCTCACTCCGTCCCACAGACCGTGGTGTGTGGCTGGTGTGGCATCTGCTTCTGCCCACCATGAGCCCCTGGGCAGCACCACTGTACCTGATCTGACACCGAAGTTCCAGGGCTTTTCTCAGTTCATGGGACTTGGAAGGCATTTGGTGAATGCTGAGTTAAAGGAGGAAGAAGAGAAGCAAGGACCTGACACATGACAAAGGTGGTTCAGAACAACCAGCAGGGGCTAGAGAACTGTAGCCTGTGGACTTTTCAAGTGACTACTGTACAGAATCCATTGAGGACAGCTTAGTATACAGATGAGAGAGGCCTCCTACACCTTAGTCAAAATGGAACCAGGGGCTGGGGTTGTGGCTCAGTGATGGAGCGCTCGCCTAGCACGTGGGAGGCACTGGGTTTGATCCTCAGCACCACATAAAATAAATAAATAAAATAAAGGTATTGAGTCCATCTACAATTAAAAAAAATTTAAATGTAATCAAATCTTTATAAGGTTTTTTCCTTTTTTCTCTTTTGAGGAAGGTTTGTATCTTTAATCAAACACACACACACACACACACACAGTTAAATCTGATCCATTTGCTCTCCACATTCTTCCCCCATAGCTGTGACTCCAACTCTGTGCCCCATGCACTACCACCCCGGCCCCATGTTGCCACCTGGTGCCCAAATGCAAGAAAAATACCTGGGAGATGAAAATGATTTTTGTTTTTAGGGTAATAAATATCATAATCTTGAGGATATACTGAAAGTTTAAAACATCATATATCTTGACATAAATATATGGTCACAAGCAAGATTGAAGATACAAACTTTACTCAAATCACAGACTTGTTTCCAGTGACATCTTAATAAAAACAAATATGAATGTTTTCAATCTTGTCAGCTCCACGGTCTTCTCCCATGGGTTCCACATTTAAAAACCTTTTCAACTAAATAAAATATGTTTTACTAAATAAAAAATCTAATAAATAAAATATTTTGTCATTTGCATATGAAAAGTCAAAATTTCCCTCTTGAGAAACTACTGAGCCTCTGCTAGTCAGAAATGCCATTCATGCAGCTCTTCCATGTGCCCCACCAAGACCAAAGGACTGCTCTGTGACCCCTCTCCAAAGATTCACAGAATCAATATCAATCCAACCAAAAGAGCTTGAAGTTTCTCTTTCCTGTGGATAGGAGAGTAAGCACACATTTTTATTAGGGTATTTTTAATAGAAAAAATAAATCAAGATCCCTATCACTGCCCTCAGGAAGTTGGGGCATCTGAGCCTAGGAGCCAGCAGATAAGGAAAAGATATGAGCAGTGAGTGAAGCAAGACTTGAGTCAATGGTTCCTGACAAAAGGTCTCACATGTCTGCACTGAGCTCAGATCACCCTGCACCGGATTTTAAATGTCCCATCAGTTGACAACATATACTGATGACAATTCTATTGTCATAGAACCAAGACCCAAAAGATGCACAACTGAAGAATAATGAGAACTTTGTACTTGAATTGAGGCATTATAAAATCATCAACTGACTTTCAATAATAGGAAGCAAAAAATCACACCTCAGAGATTCCTACTAAACAGAACAACAGGGTTTTCAAGTTCCACCAGAAAATTGGAAAAATTATGTACAACATAGTGAGCTCTTCACTTGTTTTCTTCTGAGCATACAGTCATATTATTTTTCTTTATGAAATGAACAGTCAGCAGAGGGCAGGAGGTTCATTTAAATGCCCTCACTTAGCTATGTAAGTAAGAACTCTCATTTTTAAAAATAAAATTTTACTGGTAAATAAATTTCTATAGTCTGGATAAACAAAAGCATGAATATTAAATAATTTTCAAGAAAAAAAAATTATGAGCCATTGAAAATACCTGACTTTATGTTATCTTTCAGAGTAAATCTAAAACAGCATATTGATTTTCAAATGGATTAGCTAAATAAAAGCAATTAAAAAAAACAGAAAAAATTATACTCAAGTTTTCTGCCCTAATATTGTCCAATTGCAGAAATAAGTATCAGCACTCTGTGACATCACCCTTTTCTGATCTACGTTGTACTCTGAGTGCTAATGTTTCTTTAGGTTCCTATTTTATGTCACTTTCTGGCTCCAAAGTCAACAGAGAGCTCTAGGATTTATTTTCTCTCTCAAGATATCTAGGTTAATAGAAAAATAATCATATCGGTGACGTTTGGAGAAGTCTAACAATGAACTTGGAGGTCACACAGCAAGTAAATCTTTGTGTAGCCTTGATGCTTGGGAAGAAACACATTTTTCTCAATCTAAATATCTTGATGCTTAGCTTGGAGCAAAATCCATTTATCTTTCCCAGTCTTTCATCCTCTGTTCTTTTTCCCTTTTCTCTCACCACAGATTTTGGATTGAGCAGAAGTATTTGGTCACTTGCTCTTTGACCTCAGAGCCTTCTGAGACTATATATTCATTTGGAGAATGACTCCCTTTAGTTATATAAAGTGTCCTCAGACTAAATTGTTTCCAGATGTTTACAAATATTTCAAAGAAATATTCACATAGCTTTTATGGCTGAGTAATAAAAGACTCCATAGTGTCTGTTCAATTATAAAATAAGATCCAAGTACTTATTACAAAATAACTTTCATTTGACAAAGATTAGCTACATGCCAGGCACAATACTGATCACAGTAAAGGTATTATCTCATTTAATGCCCACAATAACACACTCCAAGGGAGCCAACAAGGCTCATTTTAGAGAAAAGGGAAGGGAGGCTCAGAGAATATCTCTGCAGAACAAAAAAAGCCCAGGGAAAGGATGTTTCCCAAACCCACATCCTGCTTCCCCCACAGAGCCAGCTCATCCACTGTTGGCGTAAGACAGGAAAGAAAGGAGAGGGTTTGCAAAAGTCTTTGGGCACCCTGAGTTCCACAGAGACGGCCTCTAGGAGGCTGGGGAAGGAGATTTGCGAGCAAGAGTCCTGTGGGTTTCTCTGAAGCCTAAGGGTCTTTCTCATATGGGTTTAAAGTGTTTATATTCTCACTCACTGTACTCTGACTTGAGAAAGAAGAAAAGAAAAAAAGAAGGAGGGAAGGGGGGAGAAAGGAAGGCAGGCTTGGTGACCTTCAAAAAAAGCTGTTATTTTTATAGAAATTGTGCTTCTTCTTTAACCTTGGGGTTACTCTGAAAAAAAGGCAACTCAGAGTAAGAAGACCTAGACCTGCATTTGGGGATGGAAAAGTGTCTAGTGAATTCTCCTCTATTCCAAATAATGGAGAGAAGCAAAGCATAACCATGAATAGACACCTTGGAAGGCTAGTTAAACCTCCCCAGACAACACAGGGTCAAAAATCTTTGTGTATTGAACCTTAGAAAACACTATATAGTTTCTCCATTTTTATAAACCTGAGTTAACATTTATCACCAGTTTTGCCTGGGTATAGTTTGCAAGTGGACTCTCAGGGTGTAGACTGATCATGAAGAAACTACAGAGAGTTAGACATGTCAACTGTGGATTGTTAAAAGAATCCATGAAGTGGGAAATGTAGATGCAATTAAGAGGGGACTCTGTTTGTTCTGGAAAGGTCTCTCCTTGAATCACTGCACAAGTGCTGGGCTGCCTGTCTCCTACCCTTGTGAAATGTCATCCATTCATGCCACCTCTTCCTCTGTTCTCATGAAATACTATCCCCCCTAAGGCTAGAATTTGAATCTGTGTCAGGAATCTTGGCCTTGGCAAGTCACATTTTCTTAGTCCCAGTCCCCAAGGCACTACAGAGCTCTCAGACTTTTGACCTTGCTGAAAACCACCAGATTTCTTGAACAGGAATTCTCTTCCCCACTTGTCCTCCTTCCCTCCTTCTCCCTCATCTCCAGGGCTGCCATAGCTCCTTTTAAAGAAAAACAGGGTCATAACGCAGAGCTTCCCGCCTTTGCCCCTTTAGGAGTCTGGTCTTCTGGGGAGACATTTTTCCCAAGATGCCATTCTTCACTCACCAAATTATATTTTGAAAAAAATATCTGGGACACAAATATAAACTTATTTTATTTTTGCCCTTAACTAAAGATATGCCAGGCCTTTTCTTTTTTCTTAAATGTAGTGCTGCTTCAAATCATTTTAAGTGAGTTGAAAGCTGGTGAAAGGTACCTGGTAGGCAGCCTTGGAGGCAGAGGGTATAGAGTCTTAGCTGTGACAGAGGGAAGCTAGGACAGCTACTGACAAGGCCCCAGCTTCAGCCCAAGGAGGGCTCTCATGGGACTGAACAGGTATATGTCATGTTGAATTTGCTACGCTGGTGTATGCCTTGTTCTTAACTCACACTATTCTCACTTGTTACAAAAAAAGTAAAAGGGAAAGCGGAAGTACCAGGATTGAAATGAAGAAAGCTACATTGTATGCATTTAAGAGTTTGCCCAAGTGAACCCCACCAATAGGTAAAAAATATAATGCACTAATAAATAAATTTTTAAAAATCTACTAAACTCAAGTCCCATTCAAACACTGCCTCCTCCAGAAGCCTTTCCTTCTGCATCCCTGCAAGATGTGAAAAACATGCCCTCTGAGTCCACAGCAGTTTGTTACCCTTATATTACACTAGAACTTTATAGAAATGTTCATTAGACCTCAAACTATACACAACCTTTTCCTTAATAGTCTTCCCCCTTGAGACCCTAAGATTATTATTTTAAAAAAAGAAAGAAAGAAATCAAGCAGGAATTATCATTTAGGCAGTCATGGAGCAAAGGGTGGCTCCCATAGGCAGAACCAGGCAGCACTGAAATATAGATTTTCCAACTCCATATACACTAAGTTCTTTTAGTCTCCTTCTATAAAGATGAATACTTTTCAAATTTCCAAGATTGGGTGAGAGCACTTCAATTCTCACATGCATGGTCTTACAGATGGCCCACACAGCCCCTGGATTCCAATGTCTTGCTGAGACAGTTGAGATTGACCACTTGGCTGCTACTCCAAACTTGAATGGCACTCTGAAAGGACTTCCAAGTCAGATTCCATGCTAACTGGCTTCTCAGCCTGACCAGCCTCCTGTGTCCTGCATTAGGAGGGGAGTAGGCCTGGTGGGTCCAGCCACAGTGGAAACTCATCCTGACCCACTTTCCTCTGTTCCTATTTTCATTGATGAAGACATCAGTGAGAGCTCAGAGGAAGAGAGGAAGGAGCCTCAAATAACCTCAGATAAGCCCTAACCTAAGCCTATATTTCAGCATTAGGAAAAATATTGATTAAATTTTCTGTGCTGAGGAGTCAATAAACTGATAGTCTCTAAATTGTCATTCTGAAGTCGGATGACTATTATCTCATTCCAAGGTTCAGTTTAGATGAAGTCCTGCTTTTCCTTCCAACTACTGAACTTCTCTTAATCCATTGCATAATTTGAGGTTTATGCTGACTACAACTTGTCATTTGCCAAATTATTTTTTAAATCTTGGAAAGTGCTGGAAGATTCAGAACATTGAGAAACACGAGGCAGTAAGGAAGTTCTTAACTCTTTCACAGCTCCAAGCTGCAGAATGCTTAAGACATCTGAGTCTCAAAGGCTTCTTGAAAAGCTGAACAAATAGTTTCTTCTGATAATTTCCAACTAGTGGCTTCTTACAGGTTGGAGTTTCCCAGTCTGGAACTATTTCAGGGACATAGAAAGTTCCATCTGTAAGCAACTCCAAGGAGGGATGTGACCGAGCAGAGGGAGACCAATCTAGATACAGGCACAGAGTGAAGAGGCTGGGATATCTGCTGTGCCAACTTTGAGCTGGGTCCAGGCGAGGGCTTGTGGTGTGTGATGGTGAAGGAGGAGGAGCAGGTTCAAGGATCTGGGGGGCAGGTGGGGACACGTGAGCTAGGCATTAGGTTCATCTCCCCAACCACATGACTGACTGCTTTGGCAACAGGTGTCTCACACATTTCTTCAAGTTCCTCCAGAGTGCTGCACCCATAAACACAGTATCTGTTAGCAGAATAGCCAGTGGTAGGCAAAATTTTCTGATTTTGACCCATCAAAATCAGATTGACTTTGACTATGATTTCAATTTCACTGTTTGGAGAAAAGACTTAATTTCTGACCTTTGGCTCCATTAACACACACACCTGAAAGTAGAGGGGCTCTGGCCTAGGAAACACAGGTAACTTCCTAAGATATTTTCCTTATACTACTTCACACATCTGAACTGCCATCTTTAGGAAGGTATGTTCCCATGTTTTCATAAATTACAAAGAGGTTGCTTTTGCAGAATTTAAAACAGAATGCTTCTTCTAAGAAAACCCTAGGCAGTACCTGAATTGTATACAACCACTCTGCCTCCTCTGGCCAATACTCCCATGGAGAAGCTTAGAAGTTTGAAAGAAAGTCTGGTTTCTATGTTTTGAGAGAAACAGAAAAGATGAGGTTGGGAGAATAAGTGGCCTGAGCGAGTCCCCTGAGCCAGGCTGCACGTCCTGGTGACAATGGCCCCTCTTCTCTCCTTCATCTCCAAGCTCAGCTGGCTCCCTTTAGTCTCCTGAGCCCCTGAGTAATGCCTCCTTGGGGCACCCCCCACTCTGATCAGAACATTGTCTTTACGGCTGGTTCAGGAGACCACCCTCTCTCCTGGTTTTTGTAAAAACCTCTGCTGCCTCTCCTGCTCTTCTACCATCCACACTCCAACAGCAGGCAGGTGGTTCTTTGAAAAACCAAAGCACACTACACACTCCACAATTCAGATGTTGCCAGTGGTGCCCCATGCTGTCGCACTTAGAACTAGTCCTAGGTCCTCCACCTTCAAGCCCCTGCCACCACCCTCTTGCACACTCTCCCTCGTCTTCTCTCCAACTCCCATTCCTTGCTCCGCTCCGGCCACCTTCACCTCATGTCTGCTCCCTGGAGGGCTGTTCCTGCCCTGTGGCTTCTGCACCTGTGCAACATTCCCAGGCACAGATTTCAACCCAGGCCTCCCATTTGTTATAGCAGCAAGTCTCAGAAAACAGGGCACGCACGGGGGTAGGGGGTAGGGTCTGTGTTCATCATTCATCCAAATGATGATAGTTCAAGACAGGTCTTCCCACTTAGCTACTGTTCTGTGCCTATCTTCCTCACAGGGAACCCTAAGAAGAGGGTGAGCCTTGCACACATGTCCCCTCCCGAGGTCCTTGATCCAACCTGCTCCTCCTCTTTTTCCCATCACTTACCTCAAGGGCTGGATGTGTGACTCAGTGTTCTAACTTTGCCTAGTGTGCATGAGGCCTTGGCTTCAATCCCCAGCACAGGGGAACATGGTCAAACTAAAAATCAGCAAGGCCCCAAAGCCTCACTGGCATTCTTAAAGGAATCATGGGATCATGCCACATGACAGTGCACACACTTAACTCAGATACTGGTGGCCGAGGCAAGGGAGTATTGTGAAGTCTGCCCAGAGATTTAATGTATCCACTTTTAAATTTTGCCCCATATGGGTCCTATACCAATAGAGGAAAGAACCATCCCTCTCTTCCTCATCACTGAGCCACAAAGCCACATCTTCCAGGATGCAGACACTCCAGGTGCTTCCATCAACACTACAGGTGACAATCATACCCTCATTAGTCACCTAGAGGCTGCCTAAGAACCTCATCACCACTTAGAACACTGTGTCTGGATGAATAGATTTCTAGTTCTTAAAAGCCAAATTAGAAGTGGTGATTTGAATCTTTCAAACAAAATTCAATTTATAACTTTAAAAGACTCATTCCTACGGCAAAAAAAAAAAAAAAAACTGTCACTTTTTCTCCAGTGTCTTAAAATCCAACATTAGAGCTGACGCAAATAGGACCTTGGTAGACCCACACACAGCTGGTGTAATCAGTATTCCAGGGACATGTCCAGAAGATATGCTGGTATTCCTATCCATAGGGTTATGGAGCTCACAGGGGCTTGGTAGCATGTTCCAGTCATACTTTGGAAAAAGCCACCCTCAAGATTTGGCGGTGTGACTCAGTGTTAGGGCACTTGGCTAGTGTGCATGAGGCCCTGCCTTGAATCCCCAGCATGGGGAAAAATGGTCAAAATCAACTTCTCACTTTCAGGAAAACCCTCAGTCAGGGGCTCACCCCTGTTTAACATCCAGTGTTGTCTTCCAACAAACTCCTTCATTTACGTTCACTCAGCCCTATAGTGAGACCCTGTGTCAAAATAAAACAGGGCTGTGCTGAATATGGTGACACATTACTTTAATCCCAGCAACTTGAGAGGCTGAGGCAGGAGCCTCATGAGTTCAAAGCCAGCCTCAGAAAAATTGAAGCCTTAATCAACTCAGGTAGACCCTTTCTCTAAATAAAATACATAACACAGCTGAGGATGTAGCTCAGTGGTCAAGTACCCCTGAATTCAATCGGAAGTATAAAATAAAGTTAAAAAAAATGGGGCTAGAAGTTTAACTTTGTGCTTAAGTGTCCCTTGGTCTAATCCCTGCTTAAATTAAAAAAAAAGTAGTTGTGAGACTTTGCAAATGTTCTTTTACACTGAGTATCTATGTTAATTTTATCTATTATCTAAAGAAAAATGATACTGAGTGCCATCATGTCAGCAATTCTTTAGTCTTGTGTCTATTCAGAAAGTACACAATGTGCTTTTACTCCCACTCTAGCCAAATGTTGAATGTGTTTCCCAAACTTTGGATCTAATCTCTTCTTATTTTTTATGGATTATGTAATAATTTGGTTATGAAAGAATATTAGTCAGGTACTTAGATGGGAAGCATTTTGAAGCCTTTTACTTTTGCTTTTAGAACACTGTCTTCTCCATGAGAACAAGCCCAAATTAATTTATTTGATTATGACCTCTTGGTCATCCTAGGGAGGAGTATATTAGGGTGCTTTTGTTGGCAGCCAGATTACCCTCTAAAGCTCAGTAAACTTATCTACCATCAGCTTATCACATGCAGCACAGATCACAGATGAACCTAGCATAAACTGATGACCAGTTGAAACATGAACTAATAAGATTTAGAGAGCGTTGTTATATAGTGACAGATAACTAATCCACTCACTATAGCCTGGATGCCATAACTCAATCACCTGTTTTACTGAAGTCACGTGGAAAACAGCAGTCATCTTAAAGTTAGTTATTTATTTTTTTCTTCCTTTAAATTTAATATTTACTCACGTGATGGGATTCATTGGTGTATAGAAAAAAATGTGTAGACATATATGCCTTTGATTTATGCTGATATTCTCATAGTACACCATACCAAAGAAAAAAACAGACATCACAACCCTGCCATTAGGCACAAGGTAAAATTTTGCAATAAATTCTCTATTAATGTGTTCATATCTAAATTCTAAGCTACTGACAGATCTGAAGACCTGACACCCTTCACCTTCTGAGACAAAAATTCTTTTTGTTTACAGTGTGATATCTGAAATGGGAATGCGTCTGTACCCAGAATCTAGTTGAGAAACAGTTTCCATATTTGTACACTTCTTTGTTGAAGATGTTTGTTCTCCCAAAGTGCACTGTCTTCCCTGTTGTTTTGCCCTGATGAGAAAAATTTCCAGGAAGTGTACTCCATCACCTAGGACATAAAATGAGTGGTTCAGGCATTTCACCTTACTGAGGTCAAAAAATTCATAGCTCTCAATCATGGACTTTAGATTTGGTGAACAGAGATGTGCCTGAGATTTCAATTAGAGAAGAAATTTTTAAATTTATTTCAAAAATACATATATTCATTAGTAAATTCATATTGTCAAGCCATAATAATATTCTGGATATAGTGCTTTAAGTTGTTATAATTTATTTAAGCTGTTGTTGTTGTTTTTTAATTTAGAGATAGGTTGCTTAGCACCTTGTTTTTTCTGAGGCTGGATTGAAACTTGTGATCCTCTTAATTCAGTCTTGAGCCACTGGGATTTCAAGTTTGCATCACCATATCTGATTTTTTTCCATTTTTAATTGAATACCAGAAACTTTGAAATTATATTTTGAGTCACTATTTTGTTGAGAAGCATGGAGACATTGCTGTCTCAGTGAATTGTTTATGAGTTTAAACTTAAACTATTTTCTTTTAAGAATAAAAAACAGAAAATTTAAATAAAATTTTTAAAGGAATTGCGATATAATTTCTGTTTATATATAGGTATAAATACACACACATATTCACAAGTGGATTTTACCTTATATACAGTGATAAATGTAAATGTATTTTTGTTTGGGGTAGATCCAATTATTTGGAGTAAACTCTACCTTAAAAAAACTCCATCCTGAGAAACTTAATACAGTTCACAAAACTAAAAAATAATAAGTATATGAATAAATAAATTAATTAATTAATGGCTGTGGAGCATTCATGGCTATGGAGCATGCTCATAATACCAGTTACTTAAAGTCTTTGTAGAAGAACATTGAAGTGGTTATAGAGCTCTGTAGTGAAGGTGTATTAATCTGATATACATCATTATCTTAATCTTTTTGTTTGTTTATTTGTTTTTAAACCCATGGCCTTATGCATGTAAGATGAGGAGCCTACTGACTTAGCTATTTCCCCAGCACTGACCTTAGTATTCTAACAACAAATATGGTGCTCCATTCTTGCCATCAGCCAAGAACCTGGCATTCTAATGTTATTTGGTTCTGGGTTTGATGCATTTTTTTTCTGTTACCCAAACAGCAGGCCCACTAGGCTCAGTTGAGAGGCAGTGCCTGAAGCCTTGTCCAATAAGGTTCTTAGGTGAGAACTCTCCAATCCACACACAGCCAGTGATCAGAGGACGAGCTTCTACAATCTTCTGTTCCCTTTGTGCCTGGAGCCTGCCATTGTTTGAATATTTTTCTATGCTTTTTCTCCTAGATCAGGAGCCCCAGATTTTTATGACAACAAGTGCCAAAAAAAAAAAAAAAACATTAGGAAAAGCATTCAGAACTCTGAAAGCAAGGAAAATGGTAAGTGTGTCTATCTTGAGATTGGGCAGAGAGGCTGTTTGAAGCTGGCAGAACTAGCAATGGCAGGAACTGGAAGGGTGACTTGGGACTCCTCATGATCCTCTCCAGACACTGGTGGCCAGAGGACCTCTCTGTTGCAGCTAAACCTTCAGACCCCTCTGACTATTCTAGTGGAGCTG
Organism: Ictidomys tridecemlineatus; assembly: GCF_052094955.1. Lineage (NCBI taxonomy): Eukaryota > Metazoa > Chordata > Mammalia > Rodentia > Sciuridae > Ictidomys > Ictidomys tridecemlineatus. Next base: position 259,019 of record NW_027522759.1, read on the forward strand.
AAATCAGCAATTGAGACCCCATTATTCGGTCCCATCACTGTATGGTTTTTTTTTTTAAAGAGAGAGAGAGAGAGAGAGAGAGAGAATTTCTTTTTAATATTTATTTTCTAGTCTTCGGCAGACACAACATCTTTATTTGTATGTGGTGCTGAGAATCGAACCTGGGCCACACGAATGCCAGGTAAGCATGCTACGGCTTGAGCCACATCCCCAGCCCCACTGTATGGTTTTATCAGCCCCTTCCTGAAGCCCTGAGTTGGGATCTATTTGCCACTCACTACTAGACCAGCATGTTCCCAGACTGTGTTTTGAAGACTGGGAAATTATCAAGAAACAATCTCAACTGCACTTGTTGTGTTCAAGCATGAGAGAAACTGTGGTTTCTAGGGGTTTTTTTTTTCCATTGAGATTGTTTTGTTTTGTTTTGTACAGAGAATTCAACATAGGAATGTTTATACACTGATCCAAAACATGTATATATATACAGAGAGAGAGAGAGAGAGAGAGAGAGAGAGAGAGAGAGAGAGAGGTTATCACAGTTTTTTTTTTTGGCATCACTAATTAGCTTCTGAGACTGGCTCTGAAGTCACAATCCTCATGTTTCCTGAGATTTTTTAAATTTAGGGGAAGCAGTATCTCAAATCTAGGGAAAAAAATCAGAAATCCAGAACTTCAACTTACCTTTTATAGGTCTGAGAATAAACACCTAGTTTTCCTGCTCTCTGTCCACATTTCCAAACCAGGGTTCCCTGTTCCCAGTGGATGATTATAAAATAGAATACATAGTAAAATGACAAGGTAGTCAGGATAATGGGCCTCATTTAACCACACCTGGAGGCTAACTAGTAGATATATTAATAAGCAGCATAAAGTCCTATTTCAAATGAAGAAAAAACCTTGAGAACTATTTGTGGGAACACCTTCCACAAAGTCCTTTGTCCCAAAGGTGAACCCAGATAAAAGCTGTAAAGGAGGATGAGTCACAAAATGAATGGAATTGAACACAATTGGTAGTCAGGATGCCTTTTTCAATAGATATTTTATATATTTGCTCCATGCTCTCCACAAAACCACATTAAAAACTCCTAAGCTGGCACACCAAAATGGTTTTTCTGCCATCATCCCCTCTCAATACATAATGGTTGGTCTCTCTCTTCTTTTGTTTTTATACCAGGAATTAAACTCAGTGGCACCGGACCACTGAGCAACTTCCCCAGCCCTGTTTGTATTTTATTTAGAGACAGGAAATCACTGTTTTATATCATCTCACTTTTTTGAGGCTGGCTTTAAACTTGTTATTCTTTTTAGCCTTCTGAGCCACAGGGATTACAGGCATGTACCACTGCACCTGAGTATCTCTTCTTTCTTAAATAAATACTACTCTGTTTACTCTTACCTTCTCTGAGTGTTCATAGATTTTATTTCTAAAAAATTGTTTGACAAAAACCTAGAAGAAATTGGCAACATAAAAATTTTAGTTGCAGCTCAAAACTCCAGTTTCAAGATTTTCAATTATTATCCCATGTTTCAGTTCAAATGGATTCATTATATGTAATTTTTTTCTCTTAGAACTGGAGGGCATATTTATAAGATTTTGCTATATCCTTGTGAGGTTTTCACATTAGAAGAAAGACAGGGAAAAATCATGTGACTGTAAAGAGAATGACTCCCTTCTAAATAAGATAGTATAGTTAATGTGTCCCAATTAAAAAAAATTAAAAATTTAATTGACTGGGGCTGGAGATATAGCTCAGTTTGTAGAGTGGCCCTGAATGCACAAGGCCCTGGATTCAGTCTTCAACACATGCAAAAAAATGAATGGATCCTTACTTGAATTTTTTTATATAGGCAAGACCACTTCCAGCAAACTCCTTAGTCCATTGTGGCAGAGAAATAAAAGTGGGACTGTACTTGAATTTTAATTACAGGCAAGTTTAATTTCAAGGGCTAAAGTATACAACAAATTATAAAGTCAAAGTCCATGTCAATAATCTTCTACTTTTTGTGTGTGTAGTTTTGAGTTTCAGAAGAATCTGGCACAAGGTGCTCACAGATACTAAAGTCTCTTGGGTTATTTAGAAAACACCAGTATCTGAGCCTTGCCTTCTAGGGAACAGTTTGAGCTATAAGTGTGCAGCCTGTAAGAGGAGTAGTTGGGTGCTCTAGAAATGACGGAATATTCTGATATACTTTCATCTAAAAGGCAATTAATTTATTTCCTTTTATTAGATACTGTGAATAAAGCTACAATGGAAATGGAAGTGCAGTAAAATCTGACAAAAAAATCCAATTTCATTGAATATATACCCAGAATTATTATTACTGGATTGTATAACTTTTACCCAGAATTATTTATTTATTTATTTATTTATTTATTTATTTATTTATTTATATTTAAGTTCTGGATATTAACCTATGGGCACTTTAGCAATTTGCTACATTCCCTGCCATTTTTGTTTGATTGATTGATTGAGACAGGGTCTCACTGAGACCTAGCCAAGATGGTCCTCACTTGAGATTCTCCTGTCTCATCCTCCTGTGTCACTGGGAGTAAAAATGTTTAAAACCTTGTCTTCTTACCCAAAATAGTTATTAGTGAATTATATGGCATTTTTATTTTGAGCTCTTGAAGGACCTTGACACTTTTTAATATATGTATGTATATATATAATTTATGTTAAATTATATATATACATATATATATAATTTTATATATGGTAAATTCTTCTGTGTTCGTTATATAGTTCTATTTATTCATATTATTATGAGGTATATACTTATTTCTATAAATTCATAGTATACAAAAATGTGTGGTAAAATTATCTGTTGTTCAGTGATGGGCTTCATGTAACTGTAACATTTAGCTTAAGCATTTGGAAATAACAAAATTAGGTGTCAGTATTCACTATAAAAAAAAGTTTAGAGTGCATTTCTTGCACTATATATACCCATCATTAAATGGGGCACATTTTTTACAGATGCATATGTATTACAATTATATATATTTAACATATGATTACTACATCTCTAATTTACCATATCTATTTCAATTTAACCGGTCTTTTTGAAAGCACCAATACATGACACTCTGTATTTGTACATTTTGCATGTCTTGGAATTTTTCACTTTTAGTTAGGATTTTTTTTTCTTTACTCTTCTTTTTTATGAAATGATCTTTTCCAAATTATTGAGATGAATAAATTGTAGACCTTTTAGTTTAGCTAGTGAAGTCTGTAGAATTAATTTATTTTTAACAATATTTTGTAGTTGTCAATATTCTTTTATTTACTTATATGCTATGATGAAAATCAAATCCAGTGCCTCACACATACTAGGTAAGCGCTCTACCACTGAGCCACAAACCTAGCCCTGTACATTTTTTTTAAGCTCAATTTTAGATGCTTTCCCCTTTTTTACAGGTTTGTTATACTATAAATTACTTATAATAACCTGCATATATTTAAGGTATGCACTTTGATCTTTTGACATCTGTACACTTTTTTAAGCAGTTTAATTATCAACATATTTAATATATGCATTACTTGGTGAGGGGTCATCTTAATTGTTTTCAGAATATGGTTGTCTCCCATTATCAAATGGGTTTATGCTAAGTATTTGACAATTTTGATTCTAAGTATTTCATCCAACCCCCACATTTCCAAGACTATTGAAAGCAAAGAAACAACAATATTCATAACCAATGTATCCCATCCAATGGAAACATAATACCAGTGTCCAACCTGAAATGAAACCCAGATGCTTCAGTAGTAAGGTGGTGTCAGAACCACCAACTTAGATTTTTGGTACCCTATAAAATCACCATGAACAACTCTGAATCTTTTACTTTCTTTTTAAATAAAATTTCATAGTGCTTTGTATGAGAAAGGTGAATGAAAATTAAGTTCTATGGAGGCACTGAGGTTGAGCTTTAATTCTAGTAGATAATTAGTCAAGTCAGGGGTTGGGGGCTTGAAATTTTCTCATCTTTCCCAACTATTTAAATAGAACTTTTAGATGTACTGACCTGAAATGACAAAAATGCATTTCAGGGAGGTAACATCACAGAAAATTTCAGGCCAGAACATTGAAAATGTGGGAAAAATACGTGCACATATATATACAATTATAGAGAAAATGATAAATGACAAGTGCATACATATGAGGGTAAATTTAGTGTGCCACATGCATTGTAGGTGGAAAATGATAAAAACATTCAAAAGATAAAATAGTAGTAATTGAAGTGCTCCAGGATTCTATAATTGTAGAAAACATTAATATGATTTAGAAAAAACTACATTTAATTCCTTTGGTTATGCTTTTGTCCTCTGCTTTTATTCAAATTTGATTCCCTCAAATGAGCTTATTTGGATATGGTGTTCTCTGATTTTTGTTGTTGTTTTATTTTGTTTTCAGAATTTCATGACCTGTGTCCTGCAATGCCCTCTCCCAAACTCACTTTTGTGGCTCTTTTTTCACTTATTCTGGTTTTCAGAGGAAGACATCCACTTTACTTATTCTTTTGAAAGAACTGAATATTGTCTATGTTTGCAACAATGTCCTAAGGAACAAGACTATTGGGGGTCTTTTATATCATAAAAAATGGTACCCAGACCTTGTGGTGTTTGAGGATTACTCTCTGCTTGTTTACCACCATCTTCCCTATGAGAGGGGCTTATCTGTCTTTGTCTGAGTACTCCATTAATATATATGTGAAGCATTTGCAGCCACAAGCTAAGGATTACCATAGATTTAAGAAAATGCAAGGGATAATTCTCTTGTAGAGCCTTTGTACATAGTATGATCTTTGCATCACTTTGATGAGTCCATTTATAGTCACTCACACTGAAAGTCTTCTATTAAAGTTATCCATAATGGTAAGAGAATAATTTCTGGTTATTTTATTCCAATAAGTGTCTAATATTTTTAGGTGTATTAGAAATCAGAGATTATTTCAAATTAAACATGTGATCAAATTTTCATCATGATAATGTTATCAGTATTAAGTAGTAATTATCCGTACATTGGAAAAAGCTTCTCAAAAACATGATAGAAGCCTTGCTGACTTTTCTGATTGTCAGAAACAAATTGATCAGGAAGCTAGTAATTTCTAAATTATATGTAAGTGTATCTGTGATTCTTTCATTAGTACCAGTTTCCTTGTGATATAAATTATTTATTTTCCTTGGGAAACTATTCTGTTCATGTTAGACATAAAGATGTTACCTTTGCTTTCAGTTATTTCTGATAACTTCTATCTTCAAAATTGTGCATTTTGAACCTAATGGAGATACATTTTATTATTTGTAACTAAGAATACTGATTTTCACTAAAGGAGGTTTTCTACTATTATAGATTTCCTGATCACTCCTGTTTTACATTTTGGAGATTGGCTGATATCGTTTCAGCTCTTAAACCTAGTTTAAACCTGGTCAATTTGATAGCTGTCTTTTTGGTGAGGGTAACTGGGGATTAAACTCAAGGGTATTGGACTACTGAGTCTCATCCCCAGCCTTATTTTTATTTTATTTAGAGACAGGGTCTCATTAAATTACTTAGTGCCTTGTGATTTTTTAGGCTTGCTTTGAACGTGCAATCCTCCAGCCTCCACCTCCCAAGCTGCTGGAATTATAGGTGTGTGCCAACTTGTCCAGCTATATATTGCATCTTTTATTTTGATATTATGGATAACTTGCACATAAAACCATATTGTACTTACAGAAATATATTTTCTTTCAGTGCATCTACTAATGTGTCAGCAAAATTTCTGTGTAATGTGTTTCTATGATTTTTCAGTATTACCTTCTAAATTAAATATATGACATATCATTATGTTAGAGTCATGTTCTTCATAGTGTTTTACAAAATTTAGTATTTCTGTACCTATGCTGTAACAAAAAAAAAAGAAATAATCTTATTTCTCCAATCTTATGTGACCCCAATGTAGTTACTTTTACACACACTTTTCAGTATTTGTACTCATACTTGTCATTTTATGATGAGGAAAATAATTACAAAGGTTGAATTCCCAAAAAATTTCAATTTCTTTTATCCAGCTCATGAATCACTCTGACAAGCCTATAAAGAACATAGTAGTGTGACTTTGTAAGTTGTTTCAGTTTAGTGCTGCTTAGTAGTTTGTGTGTTACTTCAGTGTGTCTATTATAAGCATAGCTCATAATTCATACAGTATACATTCATTAAACATATCAATTTTGAGTGAATCTTAGCATGACAGGAAAAGAAATCCATGAAAGTTCAGCCCAGCAAAATTAATGAACAGAAAAACACTACCAACATAATTTCTAATATTTATACCTTATGGTCCTGAAATATAGAGCAAGAAAATGGAAAAGTAGTGGCAAAAACAAAATTATAAAAGGCTATAGAAATACACATTTTTCTTCTTTCCTAATGGATATTTAATGTAACATATAAAACTGCATATGTGGGCTATATATCCTTAGTACCAGAAAAATAAAAAGACCTCACATCATGTGGAAAATATTCTCAGGATCCTTCCTGATCTTCTTTGACAGGTATTTTAGGTTTTCTGAAGAAATCCGTGTAAAAGAATAGGGAATGTGTGCAGATAGAAGTGTTTAACATTTTTATCATCACCCACACACAACAAACATTTGTCTCGGTTCAAAAATTCTGATTTAATTTTACCCAATTTACGCTTTTTTTTATAAAATCAAAAGCTTCAGAATGTGTATCTTGCAGGTCACATGTATTAGTGGAAATCAGTTCTTATATGGGCTGAAGAAAAAAAATTAGTCATTTTTATTTTATTTAACTTTTTCTTGTTGAATGTGTAGGAGTAACTCTCACTTGTAAATTCTGTGTATCCACCAACTAAATTAAAAAACTAATTTTTTTAAAAAAATTGTAAACATGACTTTAGTAAATTAATAGTTCTCTCCCTACTCTGGATAGATAATTTTATATATTTTCCATGGTTGTATGTCTTTATCTCCATTAAAAAACAATTTCTATTTTCTTCTTATTCTTGTTCTTCTGAGTACTAGGATTAAAATCTAGAAGTGTTCTATAATTGCACAATATTATCTCTGCCTAAGTTATCCAGTTGGTTTTGTACTTTTATTAGTACCAGGGATTAAACCCAGTAGCTCTAACCATCAAGTCACATCCAAACCATTTTTCGTTGTTGTTGTTGTTTTATTTTTTTTACCAGGTACTGAAGCAACATATGCTGCATATCAACTAAGCCATATCCCCAGGTTTTTTGTTTTAATTTAAGATAGGGTCTCACTAGGTTTTTTTATCTTTTCAAATTGCTGATGTTGGATTTGAACATGAAATCTTCATGGCTCAATCTCATAAACCACTGAAATTATAGTCATGCACCACCATGCACAGTTTATTATTTATTTTTATGACAGGGAATGGCTAAGTTGCTTATGCACTTACTAAATTACTGGGGTTGCCTTTAAACTTGAGAATTTTCTGCCTTACCTTCTGAGCTGCTGGAATTATAAAAATTCACCCTCATGATCAGGGTCTTAGTTGGCCTCACCATTCTAACTTACAAAAATTATAGATATACACCATCATGCATCATTCTTGCTGAGCATGTGTGAGGTACTGAGTTTGATTCTCAGCACCACATATACATATATAAATAAAAATAAAGGTTCACACAAACCTAATACATATATTTTATAAGGAGACTGTTCAGAAAACACTCAAAGACCAAATTTGAAGCAAATTAGAGAGTTTTATTACCTGGCCAAGGGATGCTTCTCTTATGCCCCAATGGCTTTCTGACAGAAGTACACCAGGCTGTTCATGGTTTCAATACTTAAGGAAGAAAAGTACATCCTTTGGGATCTGCCAATTGCAAGCAAGCAGAGTATAGGGGCTGAAAAAAGAAGTTATCAGACCATAGAAAAACAACCACATCCTTGGTTGGAGCACAGTTCCGGTTTTATATCCTGGGTTCAAGTACATTTTCAGATGTATGAGACACAGTAATTTATATATATATAAAATTCTTAAAAGCACCTTATATATCAGTTTCACATGGGAAACATAAAAATGAAGTCACTGTGGCTATACTTACTATTCTATTAATCAATATTTTAAAATCTATAATCTATAACTTATTAATTGTATTGATTAAGTCAGACCATAATATTACGTGTGTGTATATGTGTGTGTGTGTGTATATATACCTGAAGCAATATGCATATTTCAAATTTGTTACTTATTTTACTAGCAAATTAACATTTGTTAATAACACTTATTCACATTTATTAATAACACTTGTTATGACCCCATGTTATTATAATTAGGCTTTATGAAACTAGATAATAAACTAAAAGAAATGTGTATGTCCTGGTCTCAGGGGAGTATAATTCTTCCATTATTTACAATATATACCATGTACCTGTGATTTGCAACTTTAAGTTATTACCTTCAAACAGAAACTAAATGTAAGGCTAATAAAGAAGTAGGTCAGATTTTTCACCTAAGAATTGAGTGCTGATTATTTAATTTAAAGTACAATTAGATAATTCATTAATTTATTTTTAGTAAATTGCAGGTATTAGATTTTTCTAGGTTTTGGTGATTGAACCCATTGACACTTTACCAATGAGTCACAGCCTGAACCCTTTTAATTTTAAACAGGATCTCCCTAAACTGCTTAGTGCCTTGCTAAGTTGCTGAAATTGAACTCCAGCTTGCAATCTTCCTGCCTCAGTCTCCAACAATGCTGTGATTGCAGGAATGTGCCACTGCACCCCTAGAGATAATAGATTTTAAGTTATCTCAGTTGGGAATACAGTGACCTTGCATAGATGGCTTTGTATTTGTAATCCTCTTGTCTCAGCCTCCAAAATCGCCAGCATTGCAGATATATGATAAATTGTGTAATTTGGATTTTTGTAAAGTACTCATATAACCATTGTGTAAATAACATATCATGGATTTTCATGCTCAGGATCTTATTTCTCAGGTTTCCTTTTGTCTTTTACTAAATACTATGTGCCTCTATTTTCATACATCTGACTGTTCTTTGCATAATTTCTTCTGTTTGAATATTGGCTTTGAGATGAAGATAGATTTTTTTTCTTTAACACAGACTTTTGCTTTGCTATGTTAGAGTAAGACCCAGTACCTATTCACTAGCATAGGTAAGCGAGATTGCCAACATTGTAGTAGAAAAAAAGCAGGAGTGAGGATATTGAGGTGTCCAGAGAATTGAGGAGTGTGTGAGACTGAGCATATTCAAAAGCAGGGAGATCAAGTTTATATTTTGTATAAAATAAATAGGCAATACAAGAAAGCACATATGTGAAGTAGTACAAGACTGTGAATAATCATGTGGAGTTTTCATTCATTCATAAAATAGCAACTACAATCCAAAAAATAGTAACAGAATGTTAATTAGAATATGCTAAAAGTTCATTTTAACAATAAGAATTATATATATAATAAACTTTTAAAAATTAGCATTAGCTATACTTTAAAATAGAGATAAACAGCCAGATTTGGTGGGACATGTCTGTAATCCCAGGATTGGGGAAGGGGTGAAGCAGAAGGATTATAAATTAGAGGATGGTATAATGAACTTCGAAAGACCCTGTGTCATAATAAAAAAAGGATTAGGAATATAGTTTAGGGATAAGATTACCCTGGGTGCTATCTGTGTTCCAAATATACAAAAGAGAGAGAATGAGAGTTATGGAAAGAGAGAGAGAAAAAGAAGGGAGAGAGAGAGAGAGAGAGAGAAAGAGAGAGAGAGAGAGAGAGAGAGAGAGAGAGAGAGAGAGAGAGAGAGAGAGAGAGAGAGAGAAACACCAAGACTAGAAATTAACATTTGTTCTTGGGTTGTCACAAGAGAGTAAAAAATGTGCTGTGTTTGTGCAAGATCTTGGGTTTGATCGCAAGCACTGCATCGACATACACACTCACAAAATATGCATATTTATTTATATAACTATATTAAAAACTTGACAACTTTATAATAGTGGTTGATGTACATAGTTTTCTTATGTGTTTTTCACAAATTATAAATAACCAAAAAAAAAAAAAAACAGTTCTGGGGTTGCGGTTCAGCAGTAGAATACTTGCCTAGAATGCATGAGGCCCTGGGTTCTATCCTCAGCACCATGAAAAAATAAATAAACTAACGGTATTGTGTAAAAAACAAGAAAAACAAAAAATATGTTTGTAGACACATAGCCACAGTACATTTACATAAATGTAAGTGGATCTCATAATAAAAAAAAAACAGTGTTTGTTTTGAACAGTCATAAGTTACATTTTGATTTGCCTGTTTTACTGGCTGGGATTTTTGTCTGCTGTATGCATTCCAAAAAAAATCTATTCATTTTTGCAAAGTATATGTGAACTTAAAATTAACTTTGTAAATATTTTCATTTAGTATATTCACATGTGAACCATTTCCAACATTTAGTTCCAAAAATTATTTGAGATGGAAAGCAAATAGTGCCCACTAGCATTTTTTGTTTGTTTGTTTTTCTTTCACACAGCTCTTGGAAGTGGCTAATTTGTTTTAGCTTCATAAATTTACTTGTTCAGAAAATTAGATATAATATTCATTGTAAAATACTTGACTGTTTTTCAATTTTTTAGTTAGCTTTTCATGTACATCTTGATTGTAACATTTAATGCCTTCATGAAACATACTTACTCAAAATGGCTGGGATTATAGCTCAGAAGTAGAGTGCTTGCCTACATGTGTGAGGCCCAGAGTTCAATTCCTAGTAATGCACATAATATTGCTGATTAATATTCTACTGTGGACATACACATTTTCTCATTTATCTGTTTATCTTGAATTGATTTTTCATTGTGGTTTTTATGAGTAGTTCAGCTATAAATATTCTTATGTGAATTACAATTTAAGCATATTTCTAGTTATTTTTGGTATTTTTATAGGCAAGTGATTGTTCATCTAGTAATTCTTTATTTTACTAAGAAACCCAAGATAATTTTATTTCTGTATCAAAGAGGCAAATTTTTTTTGATTTTCTGCATATTTGACATTTTTTTCTTTTCCTTTTCATTCATTTAGGGTGTTTTTTTCAAAAGTTAATAATTTTTGTTTATATAGTATAAAATAGTTTCATTTAGATACGCAAAAGGAACAAAAGAGTAATGCCAGAAAATAAATCCCTAGTGATTTATTCAAAGGCATAACAAAAAAAATTAAAACTGTCTAGGGCAATTTGTACATTTCAAGTTGTATGAAGTCATGTAAATTTTAGGGCTTATTTATTTTAGGACTTAATTGCTTGAACAATTTGCGGGTCTCTAGGATGTATAGAATTTTTCTAATGTTTAGTTCCTTATTGTAGGGTAATTATGGAAGGTTCATTGTGGCACTGAAGCAGGAGAGCCTAAAAAGAGAATTGTCTGGGCTGTGGGCTCAATCAGCTTCTCAAGAAGAAGGATTGACTGCTGGGTATGTAAAAACTAGATCAAGATAGTTCCTTGAAAACAAGAAGAAAAACCTTATAATTTGTCTTCACTTTCATGGCAAGGTTATTATTTTTTTTTTGTTCAGAAGTCTTTTTTAATTTTTTAAGTTCAATTTATTCTTTTATTTCTACATTGCAAGCATAACTAAGACTGCACACCTAAATCTGACTCATAAATATGTAATTGTTTTTATCTTAATTTTTATACTTTTAGCTCTTATACATGAATATGCAATTGTGTCAATCTTGCTTATGGAAGAGACTACTTATTCTCCATTTAATTATTCTGACAAAATTGTCATAATTAAATTAACCACAGGTGTGAAGTTTACTTCCAGATATTAAATTTTCTTCCATTGTTGTGCATTCAGATCTTATTCTCATATATACAACATGAATATTCAAGTAATTATCATGCTTAAGGTGAGAGAGTATATCAGTGTCACTAAGATACACTATACAACAATAAAAATTGCTTAATTATATGAGACAAAAACAAGAACAACTAGTGAGGAAAATTCAAACAACATTTTTAATAAAAATATAAATTTGTGCATTATTATTATTATTATTTTGGTACCTGGGATTGAACCCAGGGGAAATTACCCTCTGAGCACATTCCCAGACATTTTTATATTTGTTTAGCGACAGAATCCCTCAAAGTTGCTTACAGCCTCACTAAGATTCTGATGCTGTCTTTGAACTTATTATTTTTCTACCACAGTCTCTTGGGCCACTGGAATTTTAGGTTTGTGCCAGCATGCTTGATTACTTTAAATATTTTTAAGATAAAAGATATTGTTCACCTGCTTTATTGGAAATTATTCTTGCTTATTAACAGAAGTGATAGTAATTAGTAAAGTTTAGGATAAATGTGGACTCTTCAGTTGATAGCTGGAACTAAATATTCATCTCTACACCAGTGACCATTCTTGTAACAGGGGTGAATTACTCACATCAGTTTTTGCTTAGGATTAATTTTTCTTTAATTTATTAGTTGTTTTCCATTCATTTTTATTCATCTTTTTTTCAATATAACTAATATTTGGATTTCTCACTATTAAATACTTAGAATAATTCTTGCAATTAAATTTGAGATGGTGCTCTATCAATGCATATATATCTTAATCTTGGAATGTAATTTTCATTTGAATATATTAGAAATCCTTTTTTTATTGACACAAGTTCTGAATAGCTTCACTATCATTTATGGGTTTTCAAAAATTTCATGTTTAGAACTAGGGGGACACAGGTGAAGAGTTCTCTTTCTAAAGTTTTCATAGAATATATTATCACCATGCCTTTAGAATGCATTGTATTATTTTCATATTTCTCATATGGTGAGAAATTAAAAATGTATTTTTGATTATTAATTTTCTAAATTCATACATCAGCCATTAGTTAAATTTATTTCAAATCTTTCTAGAATCTTCATAAGCATACTCTTGAGGATATTATTCTCACTAGTGATGTTCACTATATAGACACAGATTCTGCCTTTGGGTATGTCTTTATCTAAAACCTCAGAGAATAAGAAAAGTTGCATATAGTATGTGGTTGAATGAAGCTATTGAGATTTGGTGTCATGCAGAGTTGATTCTATATTCCACTTGGTATTCTTAATATCTGTGGGACTTTGAACATGTTTCTTTCCTTCTAACCAGTATATAAGCTTTATGTATAAAAAAAGATAGAATGATATGAAGTTCCAAGATGCCAGCAATTCTTTCTTTTTTTCTGTATTTATAACCTAAGTACTGTGTTTTCCATCTATTTCTAAGTCCTTATATCTATTACTTTTTTTTTCATTCTTGAGGAGTGGGGGAACCAAGGATTGAACTCAGGGGCACTAGGCTACCAAGCAACAGACCCAGCACTATTTTATATTTTATTATAGACAGGGTCTCACAGAGTTTATTAGTGCTTCAACATTTCTGAGGCTGGTTTTTAACTCAAATCCTTCTGCCTTAGTGTCCTTAGACTCTTAGATTACAGGCTACACAACTGCACCTGGCATTTCTTTATTTTTTTGGCTCATAGACATCTGTAACAATGAAAGTGCATACTCTGTTACTCACATTCAAAAGATCTTGATTTTTTTTTTGCTTTTGCTTTCCAAACCCTGTTGTGTCCAAAATAATGAGCCCACATTAGAGATAGAGTTATCAAAACAGAGAATCAAGGTGCCATGTGTGAAGGATGATAGGTAACCCTTTGAAGTTAAGCAGTCATCAGCTAACACCTTCCTTCTGAGAAACCCAGACAAGTACAGAATGAATTGATAAACCAGCCCAATAGTGATTTAATAAGCTTTATCTAGAGGGAGTCATTCATCAATTATATAAGTGGAAACCAGGATTCTGTCACATGTTGTGACAAAATTCTCTAGGAAAAAAGCAGTTGTCTTATTGGTACAGATTTTCTTCTAACTTAAATCTGGACCATTATTGAGATTGTGTTGACTTATGAAGACATGTGTACATTGGATTGGTGCTAAAACTTTAACATACCTCATATCAAGTGAAGAAATAGACATCACAGCCTAGGCATTAGGTCAAAGGCTAAGTTGCAAAATAAGATGTTTGTCTTTAATAGATTTAAGTTCTAGAGTCAAGGTTGTGGAAAAATATACTAAAATGGGACCTCCAAATCCTGAAACTCTCTTCCTTTTTATGCTGTCTGACATCAGGGGAAAAAAATCTGCATCCAGCATCAGGTGGGAAACAATCATCTTCTTTTAGGCCCTTTCATGTTTGGTCCTCTTTCTCTTTTGGAGGGCAGTGCCACTCCTGCTAATTTGTTTTGTGAAGAAACATTGATTAAAATGTATATTCACACACCTCTTGTCCAGGCTTTTTAACTACCAAAGGCCAGAAGAGACATAACTCTCAAAAATGGAATATTACCATTATGAATTAAGATCTGCTGGAGGCTTCAAATTGAGGGAGTTTTGAGGATGTAGTTATAAATACATATATATTCTTCATTAGTAATTTTATATTTGTCACATAATAATAGTATTTTTTTATTTTTTTTTTAGTTTTGGTTGGACACAATATGTTTATTTTATTCATTTTTATGTGATGCTGAGAATTGAACCCAGGGCCTTGCATGTGCTAGGCAAGTGCTCTACCACTGAGCCACAACACTGGCCCTACTGTGATTTGTTTTTAACCTCAACTTAAGACAACTTTTTCAGGTTTATTGATATATTTACTATACACATTTTTTTCTATCTTCCTGGGGATTGAACCCTGGGCATTGTACATATGAGGCAAGAGCTCTTCCAACTAAGCTATATCCCCATCCCTAATTTTTGTATATATTTAAGGTGTATACATTCATCTTTTGGTATACAAACACACCCATAAAACCAGCTTAATAATCAATTAATTTATCCATTACCCCAAGGTATTTTCTACTACTCTTTTAAAGTCTCTTTCTTATGCTCTTTCCTACCACCTTTCATGAAATGAACTTAATCTTATTTAACAAGGCAAATACTAGACCACTATCAAACCTATGCAGATCAATTAAGTTTTACAAAGGGAACACACTACATAACTACTATTTGTATTAAGAAATAGAACATTAATTGTGCTACATAGAATAGTTTCATATCTTCTTGCATTCACCATACCCTCTAGTCTCCCTAGTGGTTTTGATATAACTAGTTATTTTAAAGTATTATTCTTTTTTTACAACAAAATAGAAAAACACAAATGGGACCGTTTATTTATTTATAAAAAATGGGTAGAATATGTAACTCATTATATAGGAAACCAAATTAGACACCATTCATGCTTGATATTTTGTTGGAGGAGCAAATTGGTATATCTCAAAATGTCAGGGTTGCAGCATTAAAAGTTCATTTATGAGAGGTTACCTGGGTATAAGGATTGGTGGGATAGATTGAAGAAAAAAAAAGTAGGTATGTGTTAATAGAGAAAATCTGAGGGAAATCAGATGGAACAGGTCAGGAAGTGTAGCAAGCAAATGTATGTTTGATGAGCAGTGTCTGAGGGAAAGAAATTGCAAGGCTTGAGAGAAAAGAAAGAGCATTAAATCTCTGGTAGAGCTCTATGAGCAGGGAGCCAGGTGTGTGGGATACTTGTTTTATTAAACCATTATACCACTACATCCTGGTTTTTGGAATTTTTGTATATGAGGCCACTGGCATAAGAATTTTATTCTGTCATAATACTACCTGTTTTCCCCCACTTGGGATACACTTTTTCTCATCTAATTCATCCTCAGCAGTTTCTTCTTCCTCCTAAGATCCATTTGCCTAGTCTTTCACAACCATTTTTTTTCTGCTCTGTACAGTTTGCCTTTTCTTCCACTGTCTCTTCTTTCAGATCCCTGATTCTCAACTATGCCACATTCTATATGCTATTTTCTGACATTGTTATGGTACTGGGCACAGGTGTATGGGCGTCTTGGTTAGTAGGGCCCTGACTCAAGGGATGTGGACAGTGGAAGATGGAGAAAGATGTAGTCTACTTTGATGGTGAAAGCAGTGGTGCATCTCCCTGTTGGAACATTCTAAGAATATTTTTGTGTGAAAAAGTAGAATTGATGACTTATATGTTATGCCTATGTAGATAGTACCATATTTATGTAGATAGTACTGAATAAATGTTCAACCTTGTTCTAAAATTTGGCATGGCAAACAGAAGATGACAATTCCAATTATTTAACATGTTTGTAATTTTAGTCTTATTTGATCTTTTGCTTTTTTGTTCATGTTTTTCTTCTCTGTGAGTATGAAATAGTGAATTAGCTTTATTATTTACTTGTTTTATTAGTAGTTATGTACACTCCTTTTTGTATATTCATGTAACAGTTGAATATTTCCGTCTTTGTTAAGTGCATTTAGAAATATTTTCGATACTGCTTTAATTTTTTTGGTATGTCTTTTTTCTCTCATAAATATAACCATGTCATTCATTCTGTCATATCAACTTTTTGCTACATATGTATTCTGCAAGTATTTACTCCCTCTTTATGTTTTAGTTTTGATGACTGGGTGTTCTTTGACCTAAAAAATTTTTAAAAATAACCTTCATATATATAAATCCATAAAAGTATAAAGGAAAATGTCTTAAAATTTGAGTAAGAGAGATAACAAATGTATGTAGTTCTGCCCTTCCCAGTTTTCAAATAAGTACCATGCACATTTATTGCAAGAGGCTGATCAATAACAGACAGAAAGTAAAAATAGATTATTCATTGGAATAATACAAAAATCCATGGGATTGGGAGAGTTTCTAGCATTCAAAGAAAAAAGAAAAATAAGACCTGCACTGTGCACATGGTTCTGTCCTCTGCTGTTGATTTTGAAACAGTGTGTGGTTCCTCTCTTTTTTATCCATCTCTCTAACTTTTGTGGAATGTGAACCTATATAGCTTTATTCTGCTGGCTCAGTTTCCCCTCTCTTTTTTCATCCACAGTGCATGAAATTTTCTTTTGTGTAATTCTGTCAAATACACTGTGCAAAAATAAGAATAAGCTCAATAAAGGATCTGCCATATATTTTGCTATGGTTTTCAAATTCTAAACAATTTGAATGTCATAACCATTTCTGACAGCACCATATTCTCTCTATATAAAAAGATAGTTTCTTTCTCTTTATGCTTTTGAAGGCTGCATCACCACAAGAAGAAGGGAAACATTTGCAACCACAGAAAAATATACCAGTAGCCACTAAAAGCTAGAATGATTGTCTTCTAGAGCTTTTGGAAGGAGTGTGGCTTTGCTAACACTTTGATATTAATCCTGTGTTATGATAGTGAAAACATCCATAATTATTTAAAAAATGAGTTTCTATTATTTTAACCTGCTACATTTGTGATTATTGCCTTAAGTAGAAATATGAATCTCTAGGGATTTTTTGCAAGTTAAATTGATATGTGACCAAAGTGAATCCTGCTTATGTGGTAGGTATCAAATATAAATAGTGGTTTTCTAATTTGTGTACATATTTGCAAATTATAATTGAAAACTGCCTACTGTATAGTCACAAACAGGAACAGCTTGGTCAGGCAAATTCTTAAGTATTTTATTTTATTTTAGTAAATGCTGCTTATTGAGAATGTGACCTATGTGGCACATAGGAATGAAAATTTACCAAAATTCCTGAAAATTTGACTTCAGGAAGTATTTTCTCTATTCATTAATTGACTTCTCATTACTTATTCTTTATAAAATATTTTGTTCTAAAATACATTTGAATAAATTTTATTATTTGCAATGTTCAGAACTATAGGGCTGAGTCTAAAAAATTTCCTGATCAGACATGTTTTTATTTTTGAAGATTGGCAGATTTCTTTGTTGCTTCTGTCTTCTACTTAATTGAGAACAGGGAATTTGCTGGTTCATATTTCTTTCACTTCTTGTGCTGAGTGGATGTATTTGTGTCTGTTTGGTGGTCTTGTTTTTTTCTTTCTAAATTGTAGGTTTGTGCTATTCCCACCAATGTTTTTAATATGGTCAAAGTAAGATATTTAAAATGTAGCTTCCTTTTACCTCTTACTTTTTTAATTTTTTTCTTTCCCCAAATGAGAAATAACAGAGCTTGAAAAGTAGATATTTTTAAGGTCACTAAAAATAAAATGTGCAAAAAAAAAAAAGGAAAAATTAGATAAAATGGAAAAGCCAACATGGGCTTCTGATGAATGTGTGTAATGTTATGAATTTCTGCTTGAATATTCTCTAAAGTATATTTTCAGTTTTAGATAATAAACTGAGAGTCAAGACTTAAATTCAGTATGTCCACATAGAACTGTTTTTCATTTTGAATGGGTCTTAGAATACTCAATGGGGTATTAAGGAATCTCTATATTTCTTATTGTGTAATGTTCAATAACATTAAAATCATTCTTTAGTTCACTTTCTAAAACTTTAAAAAACTGAGAGCAAAGTATCCTCTATAACATACAACAATCAGTATAACAAATAATACATCATGTTCTTTAAATGGTTTCTAAGCCTATAAATAATGACATTGAAAAATTATACTTATGATTATGTGGCACATAGGAATGAAAATTTACCAAAAACAAAATATTTACTAATATTGTAGCGAAAATGTCAATAATAACATTATAATTTCTCAGTACTACCTATTAAATTCTGTAGATGTTATATCATTGTCAAGTTTTACCTCAGTGCCTAAGTTTAAATATATATATAAACATTGTTTGAATCTAGGGACACTTAAGCATTTAGCCACATCCTGACTTCCTCAGCCATTTTAATATTGTTTTTATTACACACAACGTTTTGCTGATTGGTTTAGAGCCTTGCTTAGTAGCAGAGGGAGTATTTATACTTGTGATCCACCTGCTTTATCCTCCAAAGTTACTGGAATTATATGTATATACCACTATGGCTGGCATATATTAGCAATCTTATAATTATTAATTTTTCCTCTTTGTTTTATGAAAATCTATGATTATTTTATAAAAATGATACAGGTATTTGAAAGTCTACAATGTGTAGATAAATATTTATAGTAGTTGCAAAAGGGATACAAGAAAATAAATAGTCTGTGATATGTTTTTTATTTCATATTTAGTAAACTCATATAATATTTACACTGATTAAATAGATATGACAAGATAAAAATTATAATCTTCAAAGAAACCAGTAAAAGTGGAATACTGTGTCATTGAAATACTGGGAAAGAATAAGATGAGTGGAATAGTTATTTGTTTATAAATATTGATGGTCCCAGTAGTTTTAATGGTCCAAAACAGAAATAACTCAAATTTTCCTGAATGTTGAAATGAACAATTTGTGCTACACCCTTAAAATACAAAGCAGTCGTCAATAAAAAGAAACACATTACTGACACACACATGCTTACTGACTCTCACAGATACTGTATAGTTCAGCAGGTGTATTTAAAATTATATTGCATAAAGTCAGGCAAAATAAAATTATGGATCAATATCCATCCCTCTGGGAATAAAAAAGTTGCATGTAAAAGAAAATAGTTTTCTTGGAATGATATAAATATTCAGTGCTTAAAAGTAGTGAAGGTTTTTTATCATTCTATTTGTCAAAACTGTATAATTAATATCTGTGACATTCAACAGATGTATATATGACCTCACCAATAAAGAAATATACAGCAGGGGAGGTTGGCCTATGTAGCAGTATGGTTAAAAGTGTAGAAAAAGTAAAAATGGCATGTAATAAGCAGATATTGAATCTGGATGACTGGTTTAATATTCACTTTAGTTATATACATTTTATATTTATATATTGAAGCATTTTCATGCTAGTTGTTAAGAACCTCTATGCTTTCAGGGATCACAGATAGAGAAAATGATTTAGTCTGTCCTGAGCAAGGCTGATTCAAATTATGTGCACTTTTGGATAATTTCTGAACCTTTACATATATGTTTTGTGTGTTTTTATATGTGCATTGTACTTCAAAGTAAATTGTAAAAATTATATTTGTGAAATAGGTATTCAGAATACTAGCAACAATTAGTGATTTGGTTGAAATATCAAATTAGTTCACTTTGGATTTTAATATTCTCAGGCATTCATTTATGTTCTAACACTTGGACATAAGGATTTTTTCACTTTAGCCACAACTTGGCAAACATTAATTTTTATTTGTTTATTTTATTTTTTCTCAATGCTGGGGATGGAAGCAAGTATCTATTTACCATGGAAATTATACACACACACACACACACACACACACATATATATACACACACACACACTCATAAACACACATATATACACATAATGTATATATATATATACACATATGTACATATAATATCTCATATACGAATGTTTTAATTTTAGTCTATTAAAATTCTCTAATTTAGTGAACCATAAGATATCAAATTACCTTAAACAAGTATTAATTTGTAATGTGGAAATAAATACATTCATGTTTATTTTATGAGGCTCGTTTTCTTTTATTCTCTCAGTTTTATAAAGAAATTGTAAAATAAAAAATAAATAAATAAAATGAACTATTTTCCATGCCTGAGTAGTATATGACAAAATAATCCTTGGCACTAATAGAGGCATGTTTTTTTCCTCAAACTTGAAGATCATTACTGGGATTTGAATATAATAATCAATGAGCTAACCAATGACTCAACAAGCCTGTATGTGATCCATGTTTCAAATAGGTAACAGTGCCCCTTTTATGATGAAAGTCACACATTAAGTGTTCTGAGAGAGTTATAGAGTAGTAGCACTATTTAAAATCACTCAGAATACTTGTACCTTAAAAATGTTAATTTTTCTTTTTCACTTTTAGTGTACATCCATATTAAAGCACAAATTTGATAGTTATACACATTGTCTAGACAACACTTTTTTCATTTATATCTAACTTTGTTTTATGCATATTTTAGTATGACAGTCTTCAAATTTCAGTTTTTTACAAAACTGAATTGTATAATGGCTGGCTGCCTGATTTACTGACTGATTAAGTAAATATAATCCGAGTTCTTTGAGAGAACAAGAGTTCAAGACATCTTGCTACATGCTGAGAACAGAACACAAAACTTCAAGGAACATAGAGGCATTAAATCAACAAAGAGGGGCAAGAGATATTATGAAAGAAAGGAGCAACACTTATAACCAGAAATAATTATATTGAACACATACTGGAATGTGTCACTGAATGTATCAGCCACTGCAATAAGCCCTTTATATATACCCACTTAATTTTTATTCTATATAGTACATATTATTATCATCACCACTGTACCAACCAGGAAACTTAGGGTCAACAATTTATGTGACTTTTCCAAGACCATAGTGCTCTTAAATGGCATGATTAGAAATTCAAACCCATATCTGCCTCCAGAGCCCAAACCACCAACCACATGTCATACTTAGGATTCTTCCTAATTAACTTTCAATTCACTCATGTCTTGCCATATTTCCAAGCAAATGACATCTCCTATTGGTTTTGTCACTCACCTCTCAGATTAGTTCTTTCTTCACTGACTCATTTGGGTGTTATGGATAGATCAGGAATCACTGACTAGCTCTATCCCCATATCCTCTGACATTGAGTTTATATTTCTTTTGAGTTTTCTAATATTATTTCTTACATTTATGTCTTTAATCCATTTTGGGCTTCTGTAAATGGAATGGAATGGAGTTCCAAGTTAATTATTTGCATTTAGATATCTAATAGTCTAGCATCACTTGTTTAACAGCTATTCATTCATATTAATTTGCCAAGAGGTAAATTTGTAGATACTCAGCTCTATTTTTTTCATTCCACACATCTTTCTTTCTGCCCCTACCATACTGTATTTTTTAGAGAGAGAGAGAGAGAGAGAGAGAGAGAGAGAGAGAGAGAGAGAGAGAGAGAGAGAGCGAGAATTTTTTAATACTTATTTTTTTTTAGTTTTCAGTGGACACAAGATCTTTGTATTTGGTGCTGAGGATTGAACCCAAGCCGCATGCATGCAAGGTGAGCTACATCCCCAGCCCCCATGCTGTATTGATTACTGATAATTTATAGCAAGTTTGGAATAAAGAAAAAGCATAAACCCTCCAAGGATTTTTTTGTTGTTGTTATATGTTTTAGTTTTATTTATTTATTTGTTTGTTTTCTTTCAAGATTGTTTTAGTTATTTGGGGGCCCTTGTTATTCCATCTGAATTTTGAATTAGGTTTTAATTTACATAAACAAACCATCTGAGATCCAGATAGTGATACTATTGGCATTTTAGGTTAGTAAGTTGATGTCTGTCATCTTAACAATATTTTACTTCCCAATCCATGAACATGAGATTTTTTCACATTTCTGCAGACCTTTATTTTAAAAAAATGTTTTAAATTTTTTATCATGTAACTTTTTCACTTGTTTTATTAAATTTACTCTTAAGCATTTTATTATATTTTATATGGACCTCTCTCTATGTTGCACAGGCCCATCTTAAACCAATGGGCTCAAGAGATTCTCTGAAATTAACTTCTCAAGTAGCTGGGAGTATAGCATGTGATACAATGGGCAGATAACCTTTTATTGTTTTGATGTTATTGCAAATAAAATTTTATTTCAGAAAACACTTGGACACTCTTGCTTGAAATATAAATTTTTACTGACATTATGAAAAAATATGGGTTTTTTCAAACAATTAAAACTGAAAATATCATATGACTCAGATATTTTTCTGAGCATATGCCTGTATTATACAGATCCTCAAAAATTCAGAATTAATAGAATATATAAAAGCATATGTGCACAGAGAAGGAGACTTAATATATCATCTCAAGTGACCATGAGATGAATATCCCCCAAAACTATTGCCTATAGTATTCAAAAACAGGGGAACATATAACAACCCAGGCCAAGAAATTGGAAACCTCATTAACCAAGGAAGACAATGAAGCAGCTATCATACAAGAGATAATGCTTAAAAGAACCCTATAGAGGCAATGGAGCAAGTGCACATTCAAACACTGAAGAATCTGATGTCAGATGTCCACAAGTGACACCATGAGAGGAAAAAACTCATTGAAGAAGATTGCAGCACAAGCCAGTGTCAGTTTTCCCTTCTGCATTTATTCAAATGGTATCTACTGGATGGTCCTATGTACATTCATGACATCTCATCACCACTGCTTTCTGACCCAATTATCTGGAAACATACTCAGACACACCCAGATGTATTCGTGTCAATTTTCTAGGAATACCTCAATCTGCTCAGGTTGATGAACCAAAGTAATCATTACAATAATGAAAGGAAATGAAATTTACCTTTAGGAAGATCTACACTCCTAAATTAACAACACTCTCCACAATAGTCATTTCATGAAAACAAACTTTTCATTATAACGAAAAAAAAAAAAAAAAAACAAGCTGGGGCTCAGGCTGTGGCTTAGTGATAAAGTGCTAACCTCACACATGTGAAGCATTGGAATTGATCCTGAGCACCACATAAAAAAAATAAATAAATAAAATTAAAAAATATTGTGGGGTCTGGGGTTGTAGCTCACTGATAGAGAGCTTGCCTAGTATAAGAGAGGCCCTGGGTTCAAACCTCAGCACCACACAAAAATAAATAAATAAATTAAAGTATTAAAAATATTAGTCTTTGTAGTATTAATTTTTTAAAACACTGAATATAAAAAAACTCAGTATATATACAATATAAATAATATCAAACAAATATAATTACCACATATATTTACACATGTATAAGTAAATCTATAAGTTTGATATATGTTTATATATATATATATATATATATATATATATATATATATATATATATATATATACGTACTTGTATATATACATACAAATATATAAACATGTATAACTTCTTGTTTTCTTTTTTTGGGGGTGGGTAGAAATAAAATGTTTATTGTTTTTCTTTTTGGTATCCTTTCTTGAGTACGTAGGGGGAATTAGCCCACTGGTGGTTTTTATGACTCCTAGGGTGCCCTTGAAGAGATGATGAAGAAAGAGCAACTAAGATCTGTAAATAATGGTTACTCTTCTAATTAGATTTCTTTTAAGACAAATGATAGAAGGGAACATCTTAAGATACAGCCCACATATAGCA
The DNA here is from genome assembly GCF_052094955.1 of Ictidomys tridecemlineatus. Lineage (NCBI taxonomy): Eukaryota > Metazoa > Chordata > Mammalia > Rodentia > Sciuridae > Ictidomys > Ictidomys tridecemlineatus. The sequence goes on from NW_027522759.1 coordinate 283,066, forward strand.
GACTGTGATTAGAGTTTAATGGTGACTAGCTGCCAGGGATATCTAGGTCAGTCATAGTTTTATCAACTTTTTTTCATTGGTTGTTCAAAACATTACAAAGCTCTTGACATATCATATTTCATACATTAGATTCAAGTGGGTTATGAACTCCCATTTTTACCCCAAATAGAGATTGCAGAATCACATGGGTTACACATCCACATTTTTACATAATGCCCTATTAGTAACTGTTGTATTCTGCTACCTTTCCTATTCTCTACTATCCCCTCTCCCCTCCCCTCCCATCTTCTATCTCTCTACCCCATCTACTGTAATTCATTTCTCTCCTTGTTTATTTTCCCATTCCCCTCACAACCTCTTATGTGTAATTTTATATAACAATGAGGGTCTCCTTCCATTTCCATGCAATTTCCCTTTTCTCTCCCTTCCCCTCCCACCTCATGTCTCTGTTTAATGTTAATCTTTTCTTCCTGCTCTTCCTCTCTGTTCTGTTCTTAGTTGCTCTTATTATATCAAATAAGACATTTGGTTTTTAGGGATTGGCTAGCTTCACTAAGCATAATCTGCTCTAGTGCCCTCCATTTCCCTGCAAATTCCATGAGTTTGTCATTGTTTAGTGCTGCATAATATTCCATGGTGTATAAATGCCACATTTTTTTATCCATTCATCTATTGAAGGGCATCTGGGTTGGTTCCACAGTCTAGCTATTGTGAATTGTGCTGCTATGAACATCAATGTGGCAGTATCCCTGTAGTACGCTCTTTTAATGTCTTCAGGGAATAGTCCGATAAGGGTAATAGCTGGGTCAAATGGTGGTTCCATTCCCAGCTTTCCGAGGAATCTCCATACTGCTTTCCAAATTGGCCACACCAATTTGCAGTCCCACCAGAAATGTACAAGAGTACCCTTTTCCCCACATCCTCGCCAGCACTTGTTGTTGTTTGACTTCATAATGGCTGCCAATCTTACTGGAGTGAGATGGTATCTTAGGGTGGTTTTGATTTGCATTTCTCTGACTGCTAGAGATGGTGAGCATTTTCTCATGTACTTGTTGATTGATTGTATGTCCTCCTCTGAGAAATGTCTGTTCAGGTCATTGGCCCATTTTTTGATTGGGTTACTTGTTAACTTATTATCTAATTTTTTGAGTTCTTTGTATACTCTGGATATTAGGGCTCCATGTGAAGTGTGAGGAGTAAAAATTTGTTCCCAGGATGTAGGCTCCCTATTTACCTCTCTTATTGTTTCTCTTGAGGAGAAAAACTTTTTAGTTTAAGTAAGTCCCATTTGTTGATTTGTTAACTCTTGTGCTATGGGTGTCCTATTAAGGAATTTGGAGCCCGACCCCACAATATGTAGATCAGAGCCAACTTTTTCTTCTATCAGACCCAGAGTCTCTGATTTGATATCAAGCTCCTTGATCCATTTTGAATTAACTTTTATGCATGGTGAGAGGAGGGGATTCAGTTTCATTTTGTTGCATATGGATTTCCAGTTTTCCCAACACCATTTGTTGAAGATGCTATCCTTCCTCCATTCATGCTTTTAGCCCCTTTATCAAATATAAGGTAGTTGTAACTTTGTGGATTAGTCTCTGTGTCCTCTATTCTGTACCATTGGTCCACCAGCCTGTTTTGGTACCAGTACCATGCTGTTTTTGTTACTATTGCTCTGTAATATAGTTTGAAATCTGGTATCGCTATACCGCCTGATTCACACTTCCTTCTTAGAATTGCCTTTGCTATTCTGGGTCTTTTATTTTTCCATATGAATTTCATGATTGCTTAATCTATTTCTACAAGAAATACCGTTGGGATTTTGATTGGCATTGCATTAAACCTATAGAGAACTTTTGGTAATATCGCCATTTTGATGATGTTAGTTCTGCCTATCCATGAACAGAGTATATTTTTCCATTTTCTAAGATCTTCTTCTACTTCTCTCTTTAGGGTTCTGTAGTTTTCATTGTATAAATCTTTCACCTCTTTTGTTAGGTTGATTCCCAAGTATTTTATTTTTTTTTGAGGATATTGTGAATGGAGTGTTTTTCCTCATTTCTCTTTCAGAAGTTTTGTCGCTGATATACAGAAATGCCTTTGATTTGTGCGTGTTGATTTTATATCCTTCCACTTTGCAGAATTCATTTATTATTAGTTCTAGTAGTTTTTTTTGTAGACCCTTTTGAGTCTTCTAGGTATAGAATCATGTCATCCGCAAATAGTGATAATTTAAGTTCTTCTTTTCCTATTTTTATGCCTTTAATTTCTTTCATCTGTCTAATTGTTCTGGCCAGTGTTTCAAGAACTACATTGAATAGAAGTGGTGATAGAGCATCCCTGTCTTGTTCCAGATTTTAGAGGAAAATGCCTTCAATTTTTCTCCCTTCAGAATGATGCTAGCCTGAGGCTTAGCATAGAAAGCTTTTACAATGTCCAGGTAAGTTCCTGTTATCCCTAGTTTTTCTAATGTTTTGAACATAAAGTGATGCTATATTTTGTCGAATGCTTTTTCTGCGTCTATCGAGATGATCATATGGTTCTTATTTTTAAGTCTATTGATGTGGTGAATAACATTTATTGATTTCTGTATATTGAACCATCCTTGCATCCCAGGGATGAATCCTACTTGATTATGGTGCACAATTATTTTGATGTGCCTTTGTATCTGATTCGCCAGAATTTTATTGAAAATTTTTACATCTAGATTCATCAGAGATATTGGTCTGTAGTTTTCTTTCTTTGAGGAGTCTTTGTCTGGTTTCAGAATCAGGGTGATGTTTGTCTCATAGAATGAATTTGGAAGAGCTCCCTCTTTTTCTATTTCTTGAAATAACTTGAAAAGTATTAGTATTAATTCTTCTTTAAATGTTTTGTAAAACTCCGCTGTATACCCATCCTGTCCTGGGCTTTTCTTGGTTGGTACTCTTTTGATTGCTTCTTCTATTTCATCCATTGATATTGGTCTCTTCAAATTGTGTATATCCTCCTGACTCAGTCTGGGCAAATCATATGACTTAAGAAATTTATCGATGTCTTCACTATCTTCTATTTTATTGGAGTATAGGTTTTCAAAATAATTTCTAATTGTCTTCTGTGTTTCTGTAGCATCTGTTGTGATATTGCCTTTTTCATCCCTTATGTTAGTAATTTGAGTTCTCTCTCTTCTTCTCTTCCTTAGCATGGCTAAGAATCTGTCGATGTTATTTATTTTTTTGAAGAACCAACTTTTAGTTTTGTTAATTTTTTCAATATTTTTTGTTTGTTTGTTTGTTTCAATTTCGTTGATGTCCGCTCTGATTTTAATTATTTCTTGCCTCTGCTACATTTGCTGTTGTATTCTCTTTCTTTTCTAGGGATTTGAGATGAAGTGTGAGCTCATTTATGTGTTGGTTTTTCCTTTTTTTTTTTTTTTTTTTTTTTGAGGAATGACCTCCAGGCGATGAATTTCTCTCTTAAAACTGCTTTCATTGTGTTTCATAGATTCCGATATGTTGTGTCTGTATTTTCATTTATCTCTAAGAATTTTTTGATTTTCTCCTTTATGTCTTCTGTAACCCATTGATCGTTAAGTAACATGTTGTTCATTTTCCATATGATGTAGGATTTTTCCTTCATTATTTTATCATTGATTTCCATTTTCATTGCATTATGATCAGATAAAATGCATGGTATTATCTCCACCCCTTTATATTTACTGAGGGTTGCCCTATGGCATAATATATGGTCTATTTTTGTGAAGGATCCATGTGCTGCTGAGAAAAAAGTATATCCACTTGATTATGGTTGATATATTCTATATATGTCAGTTAAGTCTAGGTTATTGATTGTGATATTGAGTTCTATACTTTCTTTATTCAACTTTTGTTTGGAGGATCTCTTCAATGGTGAGAGAGATGTGTTGAAGACACCCATAATTATTGTGTTGTGGTCTATTTGATTCTTGAACTTTATTAGAATTTGTTTTATGAACATCACAGCACCATTATTTGGTGCATAAATATTGATAATTGTTATGTCTTGTTGGTGAATGGTTCCTTTTAACAGTATATAATGACCTTCCATATCCCTTTTGATTAATTTAGTCTTGAAGTCGATTTTATTCGATATGAGGATGGCCACTCCTGCCTGCTTACAAGGACCGTGTGCGTGGTATATTTTTTCCCAACATTTCAGCTTCAGCCTGTGTATGTCTTTTCCAGTCAGGTGAGTCTCCTGGAGGCAGCATATTGTTGGATTTGTTTTTTAAATCCATGTTACCAGCCTATGTCGCTTTATTGGAGAGTTTACGCCATTAACCTTTAGATTTACTATTGATATATGGTTTGTACTTCCAGCCATTTTTTATTATTTATCTTTTTTTAAATTTAGTTTGTTTCTCCATGATTAGCTTTCCCCTCGCCTTCTGTCTTTACCAAGGCACTTCCCACTAATGGTTTTGGTTATTGTTTTTCATTTCTTCCTCGTGTAGTGTTTTGCTCAAAATGCTTTGCAATGCTGGTTTTCTGGCTGCAAATTCTTTTAGCTTTTGTTTATCATGAAAGATTTTTATTTCATTGTCATACCTGAAGCTTAATTTTGCTGGATACAGAATTCTTGTTTAGCATCCATTGTCTTTCAGTGTTTGAAATATGTTGTTCCAGGATCTTCTCGCTTTCAGTGTCTGTGCTGAAAAATCCGTTAATAACCTTATTGGTTTACCCCTGAATGTTATCTGCTTCCTTTCTCTTGTAGTTTTTAATATTTTCTCTTTGTTCTGTATATTGGATATCTTCATAACAATGTGTCTTGGCATTGGTCTACTTTGATTTTGTGGGCTCGGTGTCCTGTATGCATTGATAGTTTGTATATCCATTTCCTTTTTTATTTCTGGAAAGTTTTCTGTAATTATTTCATTCAGCAGGTTACTCATTCCCTTGGTTTGAATCTCTATACCTTCTTCTATCCCAATGACTCTTAAGTTTGGTTTTTTTATGTTGTCCCATATCTCTTGGATGTTTTTCTCGTGATTTTTTACCAGCCTTTCTGTGTTGGCTAGACTCTTTTCAAGATGATATATTTTGTCTTAATTATCTGATGTTCTGGCTTCTACTTGTTCCACTCTGTTAGTGATACTCCCATTTGAGTTTTTAATTTGGTTTATAGTTTCCTTCATTTCTAGAATTATTTGATTTTTTTAATAATATCTATCTCCTGATAAAGATGCTTAATTTATTCTTTTATCTGTTTATGTAATTCATTTTCACTGTGTTCTTTCACTTTTTGAATTTGCTGTCTCATATCCTCTTTAAGGTTCCATTCCATCTGTCTAAGTTATTTCTTGAGTTCTTTATTTGACCATTTTTCTGATGCCTCTAGGCCCTCCTGAATATTTAGGCTGTCTTGCATTGTTTGTATTCCTTTTCTTTCTTGCATTTTTGTACTGCTCATGTTACTTCTTGTACTGTTTGACTGCTGAGTTACTGTTTACTCCTATAAATTTATTTGATGCTTGGGAGGAAAGGTATTAGAAGGGAACGTGTGAGTCCTGACTGTCTTTCCCAAGCCCCGTTTCAATCCTGTGGCCACTGTCTATGAACGCTTGGTTGGCATTTACCTTCGTACATTCAGAAGGGCCTACCAGTTGTTTCAGCAGGATCGTTAGTGCTGAGTCACAGCAGTTTGGCTGCGAGAAGCAGGTGAAAGGGAGCTTGAATGCAGCCAATCCAGGCTCAGTGTGTGTTCCAAGAGGCCCAGACTATTTGCCCCAGATCCATGTTAGCTCAGAATTGCCTAGTGATCCTGAGCAAACAGCATTTAGACAGTTTACGACTCCCTATGCCTGCACAGCTGAAGAGGTCAGAGACTTGATCTCTCCATGCCCACTACCATGTTGGATCGACCACTAACTTCTTGTTTTCTTAAAAAATTCTCTTGAGACATGATCTTCTATGCTCCAGAGGATATCAATAAGATGCTGTGGCTGGCCACCTCACCTGGACTTTCTAATAAGAATGTTATAGTGGAAATTATGGCATTTTTTCAAGGCCACCCTCAGTAGTTAAGCATGATGCTGTCTTAAAAATGAATAGTAAAATTTACTGAGGATATACCTTAGTGAAAGTGAAATCCTGAATTCAAACTTTATTATTTATTTATTTGAAATAATATGGATGAAGCTGAAAAAACTCATGCTAAATCAAATAATCAAGACACAGAAAAAAATACATTGTATATTCTGTGTATTAAACCCCTACCCAAAAAAACAAACAGACAAAACACAAAAGAGGAAAATATAAGATGAATGCATAAAAAATAATGGTGTGTATTAAAATATTACACTTAACAGTATTACACAACATTCTGAGAATCCCAAAGACAGTAGAATTTTAGTTTTCTTAATACAGAATGAAGTAATTATTGAGATGATGAATTTTATTAACACATCAAGTGTACAAACTAATGGGACTCAGTGCAATATTTTAATACATACATTTACAGACATTACTAATATCCATATGTTCTATTCCATTCTTAATGTCTCAGAACTCTCCCTATATATAGTAATCAATATTCTATTTTCAAAAAATTTTATTTTAGTTATCATATATAAGAGATGTAATTATTTTTGTGTCTTTCATTACTTATTATCACATCATACAATCATATATATTTTCCTTTACATTATATAATTTTAATTTTATTCATGTCTGGGTACTTCATTATAACTATATTATACACTTTCTGTAAGATATATTAAGTTGTTCAGCTAAATAATTGATTTTTGTATATATATATATATATATATATATATATATATATATATTGCTAAGCCCAGTTATACAACTTAAATTTATATAACAAAAGAAATAAAAAAACAGCAACAAAATAATATAGGAATTTATTCTTTTGCCTAATTGTATCAAACTGAAAATAAGCAAGTTAAAAGATAAAAAAAAAATCTATGTTACTTTACATTTATTAGTAAACAAGATATCAATATGTTAATTCTCTTTGTGCCTGTCACACACAAACTCAATTTGGTGTGTTCAGTAGATTATACTACATTACATAGAAAAACTTCTCTGGTGTAAACAATTAAGTAAAACATCAGTGTGATAGGAAATGTATGATACATACACTTTCTGAACATGTATATCTTCAGGGTTACCATTATTTGGCTCAATACTCCCAAGTTTACATAATCCATTATATCTATAATTGAAAACTTCAGTTATTTGTATGTGTGCACAAATGCATGCACAAGAAACAGATGCAAAGAAAAAGATGACCCTGAACTTTTTCATTTCAATCTGATTTCTACAACAGACTAGGTAGGGAGTTCTTCCTAAGGTGATCTCCAGAATACCACCAGCTCACACGTTTCTCTTCAAAGAATGTGAATATTAAGGATAATTGGTGTGGAATTGAGTGGTAGAACGAAGGTGAGGTGGAAGGAGAATAATGTTTGTGGATATGTGGGTGGTGTGTGAGAGTTATAACATTTGACCAAGTCCTATCCATGAAAATCTTTTTAAAAATGCATCCACTGCACTGTTTACATTCTTATATGTCTTCTACAATTCTACAGTTAATCCTCAGGGACTCTATTCTTCATACCCTGGTACCTCAGCACTGATTTTCTTAGAGTCCTCTTCTTTACACTTTGAAATACCTTGTTGCCTTTTCTCACAGCCCTTGCATCCATGTCTCTCAAACCTCTATAAACCTTTAAATGCTGAATAATTTGCAGGTGAATCAATGTCCTCCCTATTCTCCCACAAAATGGTAAAAGTACTACACATTTGTAATCCTAAATTTTATCTTTATCCAACTATAATAATTTAAAAATCAAGAATACAAACTCTTCTAGGGTTGTGGCACACAGATGTAATTCCAGTACTTGGGAGGCTGAGTCAAGAGTATCACAACTTTGAGTATAATCTCAATAATTTATCAATACCTCAACTAAAATAATAATAATAAAAAGGGCTGGTGATATAGCTCACTGGTAAAACATACATTGGCCAAATCCTCAGTGCCACAGTGATACAACACAATTTCTGTCGTCTTTTTATAAAGGTAAAGCCATCCAAAAAAAGTAGGGGTGTGCTTAGAGATGTTACTAGATATTCTAGAAGCAAGCCATGTGTTATAATTTTCAATTTTTCAACTTTTCAGAACTTTCTCAAAATTATCCTATGTATTTTGTTTTTTATATGATTGTCACTAGAGGTGTTTTTAATTTCAATATGAATATTTATTTTCTTATGTACATAAGCAATTGATTGATTTAATTTTGTTACTTTTCTGAGCATACTTGTAGCTACTGATAGTTCTTAATGAATCCACACTTTCAAAATATCTACTTTAAAAAATATGTCTATCTGATTTGGAAAAATGACATAGTTGAGGAAGTAAGAGACAGATGCAAGTCTTAATGCCCATTACTTTGACAAAGACAAAATTATTGGTGAAATCTTCAGCCATCTGTTGCCTATGTGTCAGAAAAAAAAAAAGCTTCCAAAAGCACACATTTCCAGACACAAGAGATGATGGACACACTAACCAGCAAAACTTTCTGCTTTCAATGTAGTAGGATAGAATCAAGAAAGTAACCCATCAATCTAAAAAAATAAAAATATCATTAACACATTTATGTCAGCATCAAATTTCCCCTTATATAGTTCAGAACTGTCCAATACAAATAAAGAAAGTAATGTTTAGCTTTAGGATGTTTTATTAAGGTATAAATCATGAGAAGTAGTTTAAGCAAAGAGGGCAAAGTTCTTTAGGCCACAACACATAGTTTCTATTCCAACAAAGCTTAGTACTTCAGATTAAAGAAGTTTTGTGACCAAGCTATTGCTCTTTCTGACAACAAAAAATTACACAAGATTACATGATGGTACAAAGACAGCTACATTTAAAACTGACATAGTCTAGGCTCCTAGCACAGGACATGGCAGCTACCCAGTGATTTTGTTATTGCTCACAGTGATTGCCAGAATTTTAGAAAATGCAGCTCCAAGGACAATAAAAAGGAAGAAAGGAAGGGCATTCTGGGCCTGCAAACTGAAGCAGTTCAAGAGACAAATATACAAAACCTAAATTTTATCTTTATCCAACTGTAAAACCTTGGAATGAAAAGAGAGCGGCTTAGAACACTACCTCCAAAATACATAGAAAATATGGAGATCACCAATCCTAAATATGCTCATTGGACATAGCCAAACTTTGAAGCAGAGCAAGGATAAAGCCATGTTCAGATAGCATTATGGGCTATACGGAAATCTTTCCCCAATGCACGTATACTAGATCACCCCAACCTCTATCATTTTCATCCTATGGGCATGTCCCTGCTAATAAAATCATGGTGTGTATGGGTCCTGGTTTTAACTAAAATCTCTGGGGGTTCATATGCATTACAGATATTTGATTTAGTTACTTTATTCTTTCCAATATTCCACTCTGTAAATTTCTAGGGCTTTGCCTCTGTGAACCTTAATTTTCTGTCAGTCATATTAGCACCTGCCTGTAATCCCAGAAACTTGGAAGACTGAGACATAAGGATCATGAGTTCAAAGCCAGCCTAAAAAATGGTGAGGAACAGAGCAACTCAGTGAAAACCTGTCTCTAAATAAAATACAAAATAGAGCTCTGGATGTGCTCAGTAGTCAAGTGCCCCTGATTTTAATCCTTAGTACAAAATTTTAAGTGTGTCTCCAAGGTCCAAAGGTAAGAGCTAGATTTGGAGATATACTAGTTAACTTTTATAATAAAGTGCTTACAGTGCATAGTATATGAAGT